>NC_048318.1:7994040-8044968 GCF_013100865.1 Trachemys scripta elegans
TCATACTCGAACCAGAACCCTGACACGCCCCTGCCAAGCCCGGTACACACTCGCCATTCCCCTTCCATGCCCGCACAGGCTCGATCCTTCGTCGTAACACACCCCTGACAGACCCCCATAGGTTTGACACAGTCTCGAAACACCCGCACCATACCCCCATAGCCTTGAGACACCCCAGTGTGCTCGCATGAGCCTTTATACAGGCCCCTGAAATGCCCTTGTACATTCGGGTCACACCCTTGAACCATCCTGGTGTTTTCCTGTCATCCTCAGCGCACGCCTCCGAGCCTACTGTCATCCATGTGTGGGTTGACTATCCCCCTTCCATACCCTTATCTGTAACCCTCTGCCCAATGCTCCGCCGCCCCCCCTCCGCTCCACTCCGTGTGTGAGGAGAGCCGTCCAGTCACACTGCAGGGTGGTTTTTGTGCTGGAGAAACACATCCAGTAAATAAATAAATGGAGATATCCTATCTCCTAGAACTGAAAGGCACCTTGAAAGGTCATCAAGTCCAGCCGCCTGTCTTAACTAGGCAGGACCAAGTACTAATTTTCAGCCCATATCCCTAAGTGGTCCCCTCAAGGATTGAACTCACAACCCTGGGTCTAGCAGGTCTATGCTCAAACCACTGAGCTATCCCTGCCTCCAGTGAAGGACAAAGTGGTGACAATTGCCTTTATTTGATTTGTAATCTCAAACACATGACCATCCCACCATGTCCAAAACTAGCACGGACTGTTCATGCTATGTCTCTCATTGTAACAGCTGGCACCCGTTGCTCTAAAGTTGTTTGTCTTTACAAAGCACTTCCATCCAGACCATCTTCCACAGTATTTTATCTTTTCCCTGTAGAGCAGTATTCCCACGCAGGGAAT
The DNA here is from genome assembly GCF_013100865.1 of Trachemys scripta elegans. Classification (NCBI taxonomy): domain Eukaryota; kingdom Metazoa; phylum Chordata; order Testudines; family Emydidae; genus Trachemys; species Trachemys scripta. The sequence continues at coordinate 7,994,917 of NC_048318.1, forward strand.
GCTGTGCTGAAGCCCAGCAGCTGTTGACGAGTGCACAGCAACCTGGACCCAAATCTTATGTCGGGAGGCAAAAGTGAAGGAGAACTTCAGGAGGGAAAGTATTGTGCAGCACAAAAATAACTGAGGTAAAGCCAACAGCCGGGGTAAAATCAAATGCAACAGAAACACTGAATTAATGAGAAATGATAATGGAACTGTATCTAGACACTGTCTGCTTACAAATCATATACTTTAATAACATACAGAATTGTTTATAATCACTCCCTTTGAGGATATAAAACAAAGAAGTTTATAGGTTTTTTCCATTCTAGCAGCTTTGTTTGAGAATGAAACCAGACTCTTTTATACCTAGCAAGGAGACTTTGCGTTAGCTTCACTTTCTTCTGGTCATGCAGCACTTCCGCGGTGCAAGGTTTACCTTACAAATAGCCCCACCCCCCTGTACTAAATCCATAAAGCTGTTTGCATTGGAACTGAAATGAGGCCATAATGGAAGGATTTCTGTTCAACATAGATTTTGTAAAGATTCTGTCCACCCCAAATTAAAAATCTGGGCTTCTCGCAAACTGACTGTGTCCCTGTAACAGTGTCGTGAAGGGGGAAAATATATACATTAGGATGGTGCACCTTGTTATGTCTTTATGATGTACAAAGGCAACCTTATAAATGTATTTAATTCATCAAGCATATGCTCCTTTGATTGTTTGTTTTAAGCTATTAGAAGTAGCAGAAACATCAAGTCTGGTCATCTCTGCTTTTGCTGAAGGACTTGCTGGGGTCTCAGAGAACAGTTTGCCAAGCTTTGTCAGCCTTCGGTGATGAAAGAGTGAATAATTAACAAAGAGAACTTTTCTTCTGTTTGTGGGACATTTGTGTTCAATAGGTTTAATAATAAGAATAAGAATAAGAATAATTAATCAGGTTTCAATTCCTCAGTATTGGTGATGTCCAAACCCTCCAAGTTCTCTGGTGGCCACAGTGTACACAAGACCTCACTTTCTAATGGAGAAATGAAGCAAGTGCATACTTCTTCCCATGTCCCCCCAACCCAAGCGCCTTTTAAATATATCATAAAGAAATAAAAAAAGGGCACATATCCAATCTTTGCTTTCTTTTGCGGGTCACCTTTAAGACAAAATCCTCAACCAACTTGCGGCAGATGCGCCTTCAGATTGGTTCTGCTGTGTATGTGCCCTGAGAGTTTTTAGTTGTTTAAATAAATGCACAAAGCAAATAAGCATCTGACCTGGTATAAACAGTGTAACCGTACTGATAGCAATGGATTTGCACCCACTCATAGATCTGAAATTGACCATGTGCAGTGAAGTCCTCAAAGCATAAGCCCATCAAATAAACGCTGCAGCCTCTCCCTGCTGGAGTTTAGGAACTCTGCAGACCCCTGGCACTGACTGATAGTCATTTGTCCAAACCCTTTGATTATCGGAATGAATGTCATGTCCCCTGTTACATTTGTAGAACTGAGTTTGCCCTGCTTTATACAAAACAACTAGAGGCTTGTTCTATCACGGCAGACCAACCCTCCAAAATACCGGCACTGCAAAGCTGTGCATGGGTCTGTGAAACTGGAATACACTTTGCCAGATTGACTTCTGCAAAGATGGGACCAAGGCGGCTGTGACTAATGAGTATTTATACAAACTGGCTCCTTCCTGCTTAGAAGAAATATCCGTGCCCGGTCAGTTCCTTCCTGCCATCCTTCCTTAGAACAGATCGCTGGCCTTAAATCTATGCATGCTTGCCCATTGGGGCTGATCTAGGAGACAGTCGTCATTCGTAACAGGCAAAGGCGTCTGGGTGTTGCAAGCAAATGAAGGGAGGAACATGCTGTACCAACCTGCCAGTGCTGTGGGTTCACTTATTTCTAAAACAGAGGACAATGGAGACAGACACAGAGAGAACAGAAAGGGGAGGGGGGAGAAAATATACAGTTCATGTTTTCAGGCAGTTGATGAAAGAATGACCATTAGAAAGGTGAGTACACACTGATAATAATACGCATGCCGCTGACATGGTTACACAGAACAGGCAGGAAGTGTGGTTACCATCGGAGAAAATGACAGCGTCTCTCTCCATACATCCAGACTCACATTTGCTTGTCTACATTTGAAAGACAATTTGGATTGAGGGAGGCTGTGAATTTAAAGCACAGTAGCTATTCCTGAACAACTCTGTGTGTGGACGCTCTTATTTCAGAATAAGCAAGCTTTGTTCTGGTTTAGCTTAATCCAATTTGAAAATGGATTAAGCTACACAGGAACAAGGCAATCTTATTTCAGAATAAGTGTGTCCACACGTGGAGTTAGTTGAGAATAGTTATTCTGGGATAACCCCATGTGTAGAGAAGCCCTCAGTGAGGAAGCTATCTATTCTGCCTTGGGTATCAGCACAAATATCAGCTAAGTACATGGGATCAGAATGAGTGGGGCTGAGGCATAGGGAGAGAACACTACTAGATTTTCAGATGTCAGGTGAGACTGGCAGGTGAACTCAACAGCCAGCAATCTGGGTGCGACTAGGAGACAATAAACATGGACCCCTCTGCTCTATGTTACATCGTTTTTGCAGAATTCAACCCCAGTTTTAAAGGAAGGCCCCGGCAGAGCAATGTTTCTGAACCCCGGCCCCGCTTACTGCTTTGTCACGAGAAAACGCTGAGCAGGTTGGCTGGCGAGGACTGTGACCATGGAGGTGGCATTTTGGAGGCATGGACATGAAGATGGAAGTGGTTTAGTGAGGTGCAGAACTGAGATGGAGACCACTACAAAGGTGTGGAAGGGTCTGCTTTCCCTTTCCAGGTGAGACAACTGGATTCATTTCCCAAGGCAGCGTAGTCTAGTGGAATGAGACTGGGACCCCGACTCAGTCACTGACTCCTACCCGCTCACACGTACTCACTGTGTGCCTCAGTTTACCTAGCTGTGAAATGCAGATGACAGTGCCTGCCTACTTCAGAGAGGTGCTGGGAGGATTCACTCGTGTTGTGCTTTGGAGACACGAGGCTTTAGATTAAATATCATTGGGGCAGGTGGGGGCGGGGGAGTGAAGCACACTCATTGGTGAGGTGACATCACATTTTGCTCACAGAAAGAGAAAACGGCTCCCTTTAGTACTTGGCTGCTAGCAGTATACATCTGTGTGCGTTAGTGAATAAGCAGGGTCGGGTTCTTCTAAGCATAAGGGCCTCGTTTATTTGCAGCTTGGACATGAGGAGGAAGCATTGAATTAAATGGCCGGATTCCAATTCCTTGGGATGGTGGGTTCATTGCTGTGGTAACATCCCTTCTCTTGTTTTGCCTCACACCTCTCTGCAGGCGAGATTCAGATTCACTCTCTCCCAGAGGACCCAACACAGGCCTATGCCACTTATGCCCTGAAAGTAGGGCACCCACAGCCTTGGACTGGCACTTTGCAGGGAGCTGAATTCCACCCTTTGCGAGGCTCGGTGGTTATCCAGCTCCCTCCGTCAGTACCGGCAGCGTCTCCTCACAAAGCACAGGCTCCTCCCCTCATACCTACCGTACAGGATTATACTGGCATTGCTGTTCCCCAGCTTGTTAGTGGCCACGCAGGTGTAGTTGCCGTAATCCTTCTCCGAGACATTGAAGAAGGTCAGCGTGGACATTCGACCTTTGTTCTCAATTCTCACGCCATCCAGCCCGTTGGCTAATCTGCGGGGCGAGAAAGGCGAAGGGCTGGTCCCCCCAACGACAGGATCGATCAATTCCCACGCCCATGCAGTCCCACCAGCTATATCTAGGTTAGTGGGGAAAGCCCCGCCAGTCCCCAGATCAGGACCTCCCAGCTAGCTGTCACCACGACACTGGACTAGCTCCTCATCTGGTCTAAAGCAGAGTGACTCTCCTCATTTTAACAGAGCTACGCCACTGCCCCAAAGTCTCCCCCTCCTCCTGAAGGTTCCCCGGTCCAGGATATTTTCTGCCAGGCTATTGAGAAGGTTCTTCCAGCTAAAGGGACCCCCGGACCAGGCCATCACTGAGGATTCATCTCCACTGGAACAGGAGGTTTAATTTCCACCTGAGGTCGACATACCCATGCTAGCTAGCTCGAGCCAGCCTGCTAACCACAGCAGTGTCACTGGGGCAGCACGGGGTGCTGGGATGGGCTAGGCGCCCAAGTATTTAGCCTGGGTTTCAGATGGGACTGTATTTGGCGTGGTTACCCCATCCCACTGAGCTGCAGAAACATAGCTATTTTTAGCGTGGTAGTTTGATCAGAGCTAGCAGGGGTATGTCTACCTGAGCGAAAATTCCACTTCCCGTTCCAGAGTAGACGTAGCCTGAGTCTCTATCTGGCTTCCACATCGAGTCATTACAGTCCGAGCAGCTCACACCAGGTTAGCAATAGCACTCCCCTCCCCTCCCTTCTGAAACAGCCTCAGAGCAGACGTTCCTCCTGGTATGAGATTTGGGACCTGGATGTTTTAACTGCGGATCCCGATGCGCCTCCCACAGGATCCTTTACTTAGAGAGACGTCTGCAGCAAGATCCCCCCCCCATAGATATATTAAAATGAAGTGTAATTCTCTCTCCTTCCCGTGCTGACAGATGGCCATCCTGACCCAGGGAATTCAGCACTCGCCATCCTTGCCAAGAACGCAGCCTGGGATCTGCCAGGCCCTGGCAGCCTGTTCAGGTACCTGGTTTCTTCTTTAAACCACTGAAATTCTGCGACAGGGACGGCAGAGGCCTCGCAGCGCAAGATTCCCTTCTGGCCCACCGAGGCGCCGGTGTTCTTGGCGTTGGAGATGTACGGTGGGTCTGCAGAGCAAAGGGACGTTATTATACCAGACTGCAGCTGGGAGGGGCTCCGGATCACGAGCACAGGCTCGGCTCAGAGAGACGTGGGGAGCGGTGAGGGGATGTGGAGCCGCGTCGTTATGAGGCTGGTTGGAACCCAGTCCAGGTTGTGCCCTCCTGGGATGGCAGGGTGGGGGGGGGCAAAGAACCACCCCCAGGAGAGGCAGCGTTAGGCACTGCCTTCATATAAAGGACACACAATTGGCTGCCATTGCTTGGCTCAGCATCTTTCCCCTTCCCTTCTCAATCCCCTTCCCCCCCCCCCCGAGCCATCTCCTTTCTCTCCTCCCACCCTTCATCTGCCCCCTTTGGCCTGTGCTCTCCCCCATTTACCTCTGGAATTGTCCTTTCCCACATGGGGTGGGGACACAGAACCTCGAATTGTGTTGGGGCAGGGTGGGAATAGGGCTGGTAGCAAGAGGGAAAAGCCATGTGGGAGCAGGGACAAAAGGAGCCACCCCTCCCTTGAGCCCAGCTGGCGGTGGGAGAGGTGGACCGGGAGCTAGCACAGCTTAGACAGCTGAGGTGGTGTGACTGGCAGCAAGTAGGCCCCATCCAGCACAGGGGGACAAAGCCGGAGAAGAGCCTGGGACAATCCCAGCACAACATGGTCACCCCTCCCCACAAAAATGGCCAATATCTGGCCAACATGGGACAGTCGAGAGGGTCGGCATGTAAGGGCTGTTCGTCGGCCAGCACGAAATGAGATGTCCTAGCAGGGCAGAGGGCCACATAGTGACCTCCCTCACCATGACCAACACTCATTGGAGCCCGTGTGAGCAATCTCAGTAAAGAAGCCAAAGGCGGAACCGGCCAGGGAGACCAAAGTCTGCTCTCGCCCCCTCAACACTGGAGCACATTGGTAGGACAACGTAGATGAGACTTGGACCATTGCTACCCATGCCCCCTCTCTTGCTCTGGGGACAGAGAGAAAGATTCAGGCCCAGGGTAGCCAACTCAGCACTAGGTCATTCAGAAAAGCGTCAATTCAGATACACATTAAACCTCGGGTCCTCCCCAGACTGCATGACTGTGGGAAACACACATTTCACAAGGGAGATACCACATGCACAGGATGGAAACAAGGAGCCCACAGAATGAGAAGAGATGCTCCATTGTAGGGTGCTGTCCCCGATGTCCCTAATCCCACCTTGGGATGCGGTTTGGATGAGTCCCCTAAATAGGGACGCTTTGAAGGCACAAGGCTCTACTGACTCATAGCCATGTAATTCAGACCCCGGAGTGGGCTTACTTTAAAGCTCTTCTAATCTGATTGGGAAAGTTCCCTGCATCTTTTAAACCCATTCTGTTGTGCCGAGAAATTTACAAACAGGCCAACACCTCTGTAGGACCTAGACAAAAAGCCTAGTTTGGAGAGATGAGCCAAAGCCAGAACAATGTATGCAAAGTCTTGCCTCTCCCCTGCCCCCGGAAGGGTCGCTATAAAGCGTAACCCTGAGCCAAACCAATCCTGGTTTTGCATGCTCAAAGAATAGACCGACTGCTCCAGTTTCACCCATCTCTGCTAAACCCACTTCTCCTTGTGTCAGGTGTGAAGAGGATTACAACAGTGGAACCCTGATTGAAAAGAAAAGAGCACCAGGTAGCAGAGGAGTAGATGCAGCCCTTCATCCCTAAAATACTCAGGTTTTTTTAAGCTTCCCAGAGGCGCAAAAGAATCCGAGTCACCCCTGAAATGCCGACAAGCTTTGTCACTCCAGCTTTTCTGCCTTGGCACATCATCTGAAGTCTTTAAATCGTCTGGGCTCTAAATTCCTAACCATGCTTCTAAAGAACAAATTGTCCTAAGTCGTAAATGCTTTAAGCTTAATGAAATGTATATATGTGATTTTCTTATAGCAATTTAGTGGATATAAAAACTCTACAAGCTCCTTCCTAAAGGGAAAGATATTTAATGTGCTCTGTGTGTGGTGAGCCACTAGAGATTTTTTTCCCCCTGAATTGCTCCTCAGGAAAAAGGTATTACCATTTATGTTTCAGCTATAAATAGTCTTTAAGGGATGCTGACGTAGATGTTATCTGCTTTACTTGTTTTCAGGAGTTGATGGTTATAGTTCAGCTGTTCTAACACACACTCAAACCCCAACCAGCACTGGAATATTAGGACCTCAGCTCTGTATCCCCATCGTCTTGTGCCTTTCATCATCTCCTACACCCCTGCAAAGCGGTGAAGAATCAAGGCCCTCAGATCCCAACACCGGCGGGTAGGGAAAGGAAAGTCACGCTTCGGGAGCACCCGTCCCCACTCGGGGTACGTCAGCACTATGAGCCGGGGGCACAATTCCCAGCTGAAGGAGACATACCTGTACTAGCTCTGATCCAGCCAGCATGCTAAAAATAGGGTACAGCCATGTTGGTGGGAGTGGCGGGAGAGGCTAGCCACGTTGAGTACGTGCCTAGGATGGGATCATACTTCGGCAGCTAGCCCCTCCCACTATTCGGACTGCTGTGGCTACACTTTATTACTAGCATGCTAGTTCAATCGGAGCTGGTATGGGCACGTCTCCCCGAGCTGGGAATTTCACCTTCAGCTTGAAGTGTAGACGTCCCCTTCGAAAGCATGGCGATGGGGCATGGTATACAGAACAGAACAGAATAGGCAGTTGTGGAACTGTAAGCAGACTACATTACGGCCCCCGGTGTTCAGGCTGGGTAAAAGCCAAAAGCATCTCTGTGAAAAGCCCCCACAACTAGCCTGAGCCCGGGGTTGTCTGAAGCCAGGAGGCAGGGTCGGGGAGTGTGTCATGCTGAGTCGTGCCCTACTTACAGTTTACGGTGACTTTTACTCTCCGGATGTCTGGAGCCGCCACGTCATTGACAGCGCTGCACTCGTACTCCCCGGACTGATCCCGGGTGATCCCAGAGATCTCCAAGTACTCGTCTTCGCTCACAAAGCCCCGGCCTGCAAGGGAGAAGGCGCAAGGGGAAAGATCAACCCACCAGCCTGCCGCCTCCACTCCTGTTGGTCATTGGGAGTAAAATCCGATGGAATGGCGACCTACAGGCCTGATCCTGATTGGTTACATTGGGGGTAAATCTGAGGGTTTCAGGGGGGTTAACTCAGAATCAGACTCTGTGTAACACTAACAGGACCCCAGCAGCATATCAGGGTGCTGAATGAGCTACCAGGGGCCAAAGAACAACTCCTCCAGGTTGCAGCAGCGCCAGGGCCAATGTAAGCATGTCAGGGGCTCGGCTGGGGTCGCATTTGGGTTAGGCAGGGGAGCAGCCACAGTGCGTTGGGCTACAGCTATTCTGGGCCAGTGCATGGACTACAGGCAGCTCTGGGAAGGCTACAACCGCAGGAGCTGCTCAAATTTATCCTAGGGGACACGTTCCCAAAGCAGTGCAGAGTCAAAGCCAACCCCGTCCCCCTGGGCTGCGCCGTCCATGCCGCATACGTCATGAGCCGCAGCGCAGAATCTATCCCCCGTTGTAAAATAATCCTAATCTGTTTTACTGACAATGCCACTGATTATTATACCTGAAATACATGCAAAGAGCTCCTCGGCTTGTTGCCATTTACGCGGTTTGCTCACTGTTCTGCATTTCAATCCGCTGGGGCAGAATATTAAACTGGTCAGTATCACTTCCCATGGTCATTCATCAGCACCCTGCTGTTGCGTTTGGGTTCCCAGTGTTGCACGGGGCAGGTGTCTCTCCCCCGTCAAAAACCCCACCATTTCCATTGTTTTGGGGGCTGCGGACTAAATTACTATTAACAAATGGTCTCTTGGCGAAAAAATGGGACTGGGAGTCAGGTCTCCTGGGTTCTATTCCCAGCTCTGCCATCCAGATATTGTGTTGGCCAGTCACATTCCGTGCCTCAGTCTCTCCATCTGTAAAATGGGAATAGTGATACTTCCCGGCCTCCCAGGGATGCTCAGAGGTTTAATTTGGGACGTCTGGAAAGGATGGCAAATATAAGAGCTTATTCTTGGCTGGCAGTGTGGGGATGTTTACAGGTCACTCTCCAAACAAGGAGAAGAGGATGTATTTCATTGCAGTGGCGACATGAGTTACCTGCAGCATTCCTAGCATGAAAATGTAGCACAGTATCATTACAACAAATTGCCAGAGAACAGCAAATGCCAGTCACTATGTGACAATTATCACTATTGTACTCCAGCCCTCTCTGTGGAAGCTAAAGGTTGCTGCTATCTTCGTGTGGTTATTCTTATTACTCAGGGTCCCGTTGTGCAAGGTGCTGTACAACCACAGAGAAGTAGACAGGCCCTGCCCTGAAGCGCTTCCAGGGTAAATACATTTTGGGTTATAACAGCTGCAGTGTTGCTACAAAGATCCTGAATTCTAGCCAGCAGGTCTCAGAGTTGAAGAGTATCTTTGCCAGTGACGTGGTCACTGAGAGACACAAGAGAATCAGACTGTGATGTCCCGACAGTGCAGTTCATGGCAGCATGTGACCGTGACCAAATGGCATCCCTATTGGTGCAGCTACATGGGCTCACACTACAAGTCAACATCAGGAGGTAACACCCCGATTAGCTCGGGGCTCTCTGCTCCCTCTCTCCTCCCCACTCATTCTGTCTGCAGAGGTTGAATGGAGCAGCTGCTTCTTCCCTCTCCCCCAGCATCCCTCTCCCGCTGATCTAGAAGCAACAGCAACTCCTTGTCCATTTGCTCAATGATGTCCAGGCTGCTTTGCATCACATGCATCAGTTGTTCTGTTCACTCTGCCTAGACCAGGCAGGAGAAGCTCTTCTCAACCTACTGGAGCCAAGGAGAGCCATACGTTTCAAGAATCACTGTTCTAACGGCTGCTCTGCTCGGACAACGAGGATCTGAAGGCTGGATGTTGAAATGCTCCCTCTAATCCATCCTAGAGGGTGCCTCTAAATGTGGGGTCATCTCTATACACTGAATAAATACGCCATTAGGTGGTAAAAAACAATCCCCACATTGCAGTCTAATTTGTGAACAGTGAATTTTAAAGTTCATGGACACCAGGTTAGAACCAGACAAAGCTTCTCCACTAGGAGGGTGGTGAAGCACTGGAATGGGTTACCTAGGGAGGTGGTGGAATCTCCATCCTTAGAGGTTTTAAAGGCTCAGCTTGACAAAGCCCTGGCTGGGATGATTTAGTTGGTGTTGGTCCTTCTTTGAGCAGGGGGTTGGGCTAGATGACCTCCTGAGGTCTCTTCCAACCCTAATATTCTATTATTCTCCACGTCTCTCTGCCAGGGCCCCCCAGGACTCAGCTGAAATACCCCCTGCTATCCCAGTCAAAACACACGCACATGCACAGAGCTTTACCACTGCACTTCCTTCCTGACTTGCAGACCCCGACTGCTAATTCAGTTCCGGACCTTTTCAAAGCAGCTGTGTGAAATTGGTTGGTGAGGTAGAGAAAAATGTCTACCAGAGACTGGGAGAAGAGTCTGCTGAAATAATAGGATATCCCCAAATACTGACCAAGCCTGTCCTAGTTTAACCGGTAAGGATCAAAGCATAAGAGATCACTGCACAATCATTTTCATATGCCGGAACATAAATATTAGTCGCAAAACCACACACAAGATTCACTGCCTTTACAGCTCCAGCACCCCTTGCTGACATTAACACCAGGAATACCAAGCGTTTCAAGCCAGGAAATAACAATATTGATTGCAAAACCCTCCTTGCTTGGAAGACAGAACCATCCCCTCAGAGGGAAACTCACAGAGCGTGGGTTGGGGAAGGTGTTGTGGGAAGACAAAAAATAATGATGGGGGGGAGATGAAGTGGTTGAGTGACGACGACACTTTGTAAGTGAGTCTTCTTTGTAATGATCCCATAATCCTGGGGTCATTATGGACCCGGCCTATCCGCCCGGTGATCTCTATAAAAGATGATTGGAAGCGAAAGAAAATAGATTCGACGAGCCGGTGACAGAAATACATAAATAACCAAGGTGATTTCTTTCTGTGGAGAAGGGGCCTTGGGAAGAGATAAGCCCAGCTCGCTACATTAGAGAGATAAGGATCTACAAGGATACAAATGGGCGCGCTCAGACGGAGGCTGCGTGACAGACATGGGGCCATCAATCATGGAGTGGGGGGGTCGCGCCGGAGCCGGCCAGCGCGCACCGGGTCACGCGCTGTGCCCCCCGCGTCTGGCTGGATGACAAATATGCTGGGGGGGTCTCTCAGGGACAGGCTGAACTGGGATGTGCTGCTTGGTGCCTCACAGACTGACTGATGTGAAGCAGGGCCCCAGCCTCCCTTAGGATAAACAAAGGTCACTGGTGCCTAGCGCTGCTCATTGGTCTCCTTTCATCAGTACTGAATCCACTAGGCTCTAGCTGGTCTAACGCCTCCCTCCAGCTACCCTCTCCACTCCCATGCAGACACCTGTTCAGGGGAGCTGACCTGAGACGTGCAAGTTTCTCTTCCTATCTCACCTAAGTGATGCCCTCTAAGGCGTCTCCTTGAACCTCTTGAGGCCCTTCAGTAAGGGGGTCTCCGAGATGAAGCCTGACCCAGAAGCACGAAGGGAAAAGGGAAGCACAGAGCCTGCTGGCTGCAGCCTTCCCTTAGACCCTAAGAACGTCCATACTGGATCAGACCAACGGTCCATATAGCTCGGTATCCTGTCTTCCGACAGTGGCCAGTGCCAGCAGTGTCAAAGCGAATGACCAGAACAGGGCAATCATCAAGCACGGAAGAGGGCAATTATCAAGCGATCCATCCCCTGCTGTCCAGGCCCAACATCTGGCATTACTGGGGCCTCTTGCCCAGATACGCACTGTTCTGGAGAGCCCGGATCATTGTCATCCTGAGTTTAGCACCAACAACAGCCTGTGCTTCCGCTGCTAGAGTACCTGATGCGATGTGGGAGGCAGGACTACAGAGGCCTAAAAGGGGGCACAGTGGTGGAGAGAGACGCAGTGAAGTGAGGAGGGGAAGGCAGGGGTTGTGGGGGGGGGAGGAGGGGAGAGAGGGATATTGCCCGGGGAGCTCTCCAAGCTACCAGCCTTCTGCCCCCCGCCATTTGGGAATCTAATTGCAGCAATGGAGGAGCGGATTCCCCTCGCTAATTAAGTGCGGGGACGGGCACTGCAGTGCATTTCATCCCTGTCGGGCGCCGGAGACGCCACCACGCCGGAGTTAATGAAAAGTGTGATAAACCCACTGTTTCATTTCGCCTTAATTAATCCCAGTGATTGGATTGTGCTGAAGTCAGCCTGGTTTGGAGAAAGCGCCCCGGGGTCAGCATCCTGCTGGCTGGCGGAGCGAGGAGGCGGCTCTTTGTCTGGGATGTGGGACGAGCGCGAGCATCTCTGACTGCAGCAGATGTGACTGGGCTCTGCAGGGCTCCCCTCCCTCCTGCTCACTAACTCCCCCCCACAGCCTCCTGCTGCTGCCCAGGCGGTAACCCTAAGGCCAATGTGTGACTCTAATGGGAGCTGTTACTCTGGGGAGGAGGAGGAGATTCAGGCACACAACACGCATGACCCCGCCCTCCTTAGAAGAAACGTGGAGGTGAACAGTCACAGTCCGGGAGGGGACAGAGCCTTCCATTCTCATGGAGAACCCAGTGCAGGGGATCAAACTCAGGAGCTCCAGCCATGTGGCATGGGGGGAGAGGAGAGAGATGATCTCTCCAGCCCTGTGGCAAGGGGTGGGGTGCGGAACGGGAAGGTCCCAGTAACTTATTTAGATTGCAGCTCTTTGCATCAGGAACCACCTTTTTGTTCTGTTTGTACAGCACCTAGCACAACGGGGTCCTGGTCCGATACAAACGGTAATAGCAATGCATAAAATGCCCGGTAGGTTGAAAGCAACACCTTCAACTCCACCGGGCGGCAGCAGCAACGCAGATCCAGTAGGTGCTTTAAAAATGGGCATGTCCTTAACAGAGGGAGGTTCATATTCCATTAACTGAAGGGTGCCCCTAGAGCTTCCCAGTGGGTAGAACACAGGACTGTGACTAAGGGCTCCTGGGTTCTAGCTCCAGCCCTCTCAGACTTGTGTGGGCTTAGGTAAGTGGCTTGACCTCTCTGGAGACAGCTCCTTCCTCGGGGGTCCTACTAGTGCTCTAATTCATACGCGTGGGGTGGGAATTCAATAAAGCCCTGTGAGATGCTAGCATGCAACGGGCGACATAATTGCAAAGTCCTCTTGGCAAGGCAGCCCCAGTGCTGCAGATTAATTACATCTGTATGACCTTTCCAGCCAGCCAGATGGAAACAGGATACAGCTAAAGATACTGGAAGCCCTGAATCAACACAGTGAGAGAAAGGCAGGGGCAGCCCAGCTAGGAGAGATGAATATCTTGACTGATATGCCCAGATGGAACAGGGTCTTTGGAAACCCAGAAGGTCAGCTGGCTCTGGCTGGGCAGTGAATGATGCAGAAAGGCTGCTAGGGTGGCGCCTCCGGTTTCCGAAAGCCTTAAGTTATTATGCTAGGAATCACTATTGAAAGTGGCAGCTCTACTGCCTACAACCCATCCCCCTGTCCTTATAACACTAACCAAAACGGACGGGGCTAAATTCCCCCTCGTTAGACCAACTCCACTGAAGCAACGTCAGTACAAGCAAAGGAGGATTTTGCCCACCAAGACTCAACCAGCCTTCCCTGAGACTCAAGTAAAGCCTCAGATGGATTCTTCTGCAGCCAGTTCTGCTTAGTTGGTCCAAAGTCTGTGTCCAGCATATGGAAACGATCTTGCCAGGACATTATCACACAGCAGTTTGTAACAGGAAGAGGAGAAGGCACATGCTCTGCTCAATGAGAGATAGGTGGGCAAGGAGAACAAGGGAGTTAGGGTATGTTTCTGCCGTTGCTGGAATGGAATGGGATACGTCATAATTCGAGAGGGCACCGGACTCCAATTCCTTATCTGAGCATCCCAAACTTCAGAGCAGTTTGGATCTGCACCAGAATCCACACTGCACTGCTGGCTGGCTCTCCATGATAGACCAACCCAAAAGCCTGTCTCCAAGGAGCCCTGGACCTTGGGGGAAGTTTGGATCCAGATCTGGAATTTGCAGCTTGTGACCCTTCTCTGCTCTAAAGTTTTGGAACATGCACGACATCATCAGAAAACTCGGTAGGATAACAATGGATCCACGTGCTGCATAGGCAGATGATTACTGTGGAAATCACGGACACTGATGCGTATCTCCTTCATTTCTAGAAACACAGGCCTTGAACACTGGAGCTAAAAGAGAACTCCCTTAACAGGAATCTGTAGTAATAGGTCCCTTCTCCTCTCTGTGAGGCAGTCACTAAAAAGACAATATCACAAACCCATGCAAAGCCAGTATGATAGTTAACGCAGGTCATTACAAGAGAGAGAAAATTATACTGCTCGGTCCAGAATATACTCTTTCTTCTCTAGATGAGTCCTTGCTGCTTCCCTTTTGGAATCATCAACAGCTGCTTTATCCAGCACATCTGGCTAAGATCAGGTTCTCTCGCTCCAAACTCCAAGACAGTCCTAGCATGTCCTCCAGCGCTGAGTGCATCCATCTCCTTCTCCCTCATCCTACAGGTGTTTTATTGGAGACACTTTGACATGGCAGGATTATCTGTCTGTGCATAGCCCTAGCGGTATGATAATGATGCTAATTAACAGCATTCGTTAATATCTTTAAATTACCTGTATTAGCTCCCAGGCAAAACACCCACTAACAGCGGCGGCAGCGTTGGCAGATTTGCATCAGCAAGTGACATGATGTTCATTTCATTGTTCAATAGAACACTCCAGAGCGATCAGGTCACCAAAGGACAGCATGATCCGCAGGAGACAGGCCTGGTCCCGGAACCAGGGCTGCTCGTCTCAGCAAAGGGGCCCTGCTTTTGGAGGGTGCCTTTTTATTTACCCATTGCCCTGATACCTCTCGGGTGCCAGCAGTGAGTAAAGCAGCTAGGAAAAGACTCCATAGGGAAGGATGGACAGGGCTGGCTGGAACTGGCCATGAGCAGGATGGTGCTGTGCAAGCTTCCCTGACTCAACCCTTTGCCAATATCACTCCCACCTCATTCCTGAACTACAGCTACCTCTGACCTCATTGTCCCAGTCCTGAGCTCCCTCCCCGTAGCCTGTTTTTCCTGGCATGTTTGCAGACCCCTCTCCTGGCTCACTCCTGTTCCTCCTAGCTCATCTCATTCCTAACCTTCAGCCTCGCCCCGATGCTCTAAGTCTCGAGTCCTCACGCCACTCTACTTATTACTGAGATCCTGATCGGCACCCCCCGCCCTTTGCCATTCCAGCCCTGTCCCTCACACAGTGTTATGCACGCAGTTCAATCCTGAACGGCAGTTCTCCACCTATTTCAAGTCCTGGTAGTCAAATAAGTGGCAAAGGAGACAGAACAGAAAGAGAGAGTCAAGGGGTGAAAGGTGGCCAGGAGGAAAAGTCTGGGAGCTGACTTCTGATTTTTCTGCATCAGCTTCCATTTTGGGGTTTCCCACTAGCAGCAGGCACCAACACTCCCCGCAGAGCTGGGGCTTTCTGCATGGCATGTCTCAGTCATGGTCGTAGATCAGGAGCTTCGAAGGTTGAGCTCTTCAGCTCCCAGCCCCGGCTGCAGGTCGCCCGCCTGCCTGCCTCTGCAGGGCTTCTGTGGCTCGGCCCACCGGCCAGGTCCCGCAGTGCAAACCACACCTTCCGGGGGGCAATAGACTTACAAGAAGCTCTTTGTGCCCTTCAGGGACAATTATAAACCAAAGAGTTTTGGGGGGCAGAGTTTTGGGGGGCAGGGTTTAGCAGAGCAGCAGGGCCTCCAATGGGGGGATGGGTGGGTGATGAAGACCTGGTACACTCCATCACAAGGAATCTTCCTGGAGTGGTACCCTGATTGCCTATCTAGGAGAGGACACCTTGGTATGAGAATAGCACACAAATGATACCCAGCCCCCGCACAGGTACACAAGGAGCCCCCGCCCCTTACTGCCCCAGCATAGGGGCAGGGCACAATATGGTGCTTGCAACGTGTGTAACAGCATCAGTGTGGTCCAGCGGATATGGCCTGGGACTCAGGTGACCTGGGTTTTATGCTTGGCTTTACCACAGGCCTGTTCCGTGACCTTGGGCACATTATGGCCCCTGTCGGTGCCTCAGTTTCCCCATCTGTAACCTGGGGATAACAGCACTGCTCTCTTTTGTAAAGCTCTTTGAGATCCAGAGATGAAAAGTGCGACGCAAGAACCATTATTGACCTCCAGGAAGTGCTGTGCTTTCTGACAGAGCACTGGCTGGACTGCGGCAGCTGTACCCTGCCCACCCTAGGCACCCCAGCCCGCACCCAATTCCTCACCCAGGAGTCAGCTAATGGTTCTGCTCTCCCAAAATCCTTTGCCAACAAGCCTGCTGGTCTCCGGTTAGGAAGAAGATAGGCAGGCGCAGAGCAGCCTGCTTTAACAAATCAGAAAGCAATTCATTTTCAGAAGAAAACAAGTGATATTTACATTATTAAATCACAATTACAAAGCAAATCAGCTGCAGAAGAAGGGAGCCCATTTTCATCAATTATTACTGAACTGAACGTAATTTTTCAATCAGAGGCGGATTGTAAATGGAGGCCTTGATGCAGCCAGAACTCTTTTATCATCGTATTTACTAATCAGGTATTAACTTCTTGGAATTACCAATGACATTGTGAAAAGGAAGCAGGGGGTGGAGGGGTGAGGGAGGAAAAAAAAAGAAGGATGCACTTGTGCTAATTACAGAAAGTGAAATTAGGCATTGTGAGCAATTCATTGATAGGACAATGAAACGCCGTCTCGTGGGCTGGAATTAAATGGGCTTTGACTTCCCTCCAGCAGGTTTTCCTTCAGGAAAATCAATTGTTTCTAGTTTGTTCAGAATTATGATGGCGTGGGGGTGGGGGAGGTACAAAGTCATCCCTTGGCCGAAATACAACAGCGATGGACCCAGTAGGAAGTGAGAAAGGAGAGACAAGTGTAGCGGCAGAAGAAAGACTGGAGAGGGACACAGATACGATAGATGTATTCATGCCCGAGTCACAACCATTCCACATGGCTGCAGTACGCATTTAGAGAAGAAAGACAGTGCCGTGGGCTAAGACTCAGGAGAGTGAGGTTCAGTTCCCAGCTATGCCACACACTGCGTCACTTTCGGCACATCACTTAATCTACGTCTCAGCTCCCCATCTGTCAGATAGGGCTATTAATACGCCCTTGCTCCCGCCTTCTCTCTTGTCTGTTTTGATTATGAGATCTTGGGGGCAGGGGACTCTGGTCTTAACAGGGGCCCCTGGGCACTAATGTAACCTGTAATAAGATGCCAGGATTGTCACTCAGAAGCCCAAGATGCCTGGTGAGTCATTATGAAGCGATGGAAGCAGCTGCAAGCATGGCTGAGCACTCTTTGTTCAGACTATCCCCAGGTTCAATCATCCCTGGGCTTTGTGGTCTGTTACCGTCCAGTTTTGAAGTTCTCAGCCACTCTGACTTCACCAGTTACACCCACGCATGGTACAGCTGAAGTAAGGCATACCTCTATGCCGTGCCATTGTGAGATTGGCAGTAACTCAGCCAATCACGACCCTTACTCTACAGCTAATTTGCATGCTACAATGTCATTGGTTGTATGAGGGAGACTGCACCGACGGTGGATTATTTGGCCCACGTGCCACTCCCACGTGAAGAGCTTTCCAGCTTCTAGTACAGAGGAGACGGAATCATTTTAGGAGCGCAAAACCCAGGTCGGGATGGGGCCAAAGGAGATGGAAAGTTTAGCTTTGCACTCCCCCAATCTTGGGGCCATTGTGTATGTAGCCCGTCCCCGGGCATAAACTGAAGAAGCCAAAGGGCTGCTCTTCTTTACTTCTGGCACCAAGAAGTTAATGCAAGAGTCTCGACAAAGCGTTGGCACGTTCCAACCACACCCTGTCCATGCTGGTAGCAGGGGATAGTGTGGGATGGGTCCGGCGATGCCACTTCGCAGGTGAGATTCTCCCACTGGCGCAGCACACGCCACACCGGAAGGTCGGCACTGTTGGTGTGGTGGAGCCTTTAGCCCATACACAATACAGCTGCGAGCCAGGTCTGGGGCATAGGCTGATGCGATCTGTGCTTGTAGTGGGGCCGTGGAGGTGGTTACGTCATATTCCCACTGTGCGCTGCTGACAGTTGAAATGTTGAGACCAAGAAATAACTGGATACATTTCTCTAAATGGAGCCGTTGTCCTGATTCTCTGGCTTTACCTACGCAGAGGTGCAATGCAGAGAACAGAACTCAGGACAATCGAGCCTCAATCCACTGAGCTAAAGGAACAGTATCTCCCATTCAGCGGATACAGCAAATTGATATATACCTGTGAGTAGACATATTCCATCCAGGAGGGGGCAGCAGCAGGTAGCACTGTCTTAAGCTCTGCATCAGTTTTAAGAACAGAGGTGAGCCTGTGCTTTGAGTCAGGGCATTTATGGCGAAGGGATATAAAGGCTATTACCCTGCACTTATAGGTAGGGTTTGCTGGTGTGATTGAATTGAATCAGATCATAACTGCAATGGGCCTGATTTGGACACACTGACTTGTGTCGAGCAGTCGTCCCAGGGAAATCAGCGGAGGAAGCAGCTACTCGGCGTAAGGGCGCTGTACATTATAATTATGACCGGTGGTTAATCGTGTGGAACTGACACAGAAATGTAACACATTATTTGCTGTAAGTCACCCAGCTGCAGCTCTGCACATCCCCACTCCAGTGTGTGCCAGGGTGCACAGCGCATGTGCCGTTTGGAAGCTGCAGAAAAGCTCCCAGATTTTCCAAACGCTCCTCCCCTGATCCCCGCTGGATCCTCTGAAATGTGGTGGATGGGGGCTGGGATGAGAGTACAGGAAAATGGCAAGAAAGGGAGGTGGGTCTACAGAAGATTTCAGGGCTGTGTGAAAGGAGGAGGGTGTTTGAGAGAATGGAGGAAGTGGGGAGAACAGGTTCAAACCCAAAGCCCGGATCCCCCTGCCTACGTCAGTCCAAGTCCAGGCACAGCTCCATCCGGCCAGTCAGGATAGGGCAACACACACTAGCACTACATCTGAGGGTTAAATAGCAGCATTTTGGGCTAGTGGAACTGTCCGTTTTCTAATGCTCAGCGCGATCACTTCCCCTAAAACTAGACCCTGACTCCTCCATGCCATTCCTCATTCTGCTAGAGCCTGCTGTGTGATGGCACCTGGCCGGCCTCCCTAGAGATATCTGCATGCCGCATCAGGACGCTGCTATGGGGATTACCTGGCCCTCACACCCTCACCAGCCAATTGTGGGAGAGGAGAGGAGTGGCTGGGTTTGCCCTGTCTCCATGCACTCCAGAACACCGAGAACCTGACATTTCTTAATCGGAGCTCCCTGTCCACGTCACCACGTTCATTTCTCTGCATTTTATGGGCTTTAGCACCCTTGCTCAGGGTTCTGCCACGTCTATTGCTCCTCTTCGCGTTTGATCTCTTTCAGCCCCTTCCCCAGAGTCGTCTTCTCTTCCTAAAGCTTCGCTTTTCACAGGACTTGAACCCCTGCACAGCAGAGCTGTGCTATTAATACTAATAATCAATGGCTGAGATTAAAATGGCAAGACGGAGCAGACCTTGCTGGCGTTATGAAGCCAGCTCATGCAAAATGAGAACTGGATAATGATTACCCGCCCCTGGTGAGACAGGGAGTTTGCACTACAGTGGAAGGCATAAACTACAAAGGAATAAACAGAGCCCTGTTCTTGTTGCAACTTGTAATTTCTGAAGTGAATTTACTGCTAGGGCAAGATGCCAATTTGACAGAATTGGCAACTGACGCCCTTTGTTTATCCACAGAGGATGAAATTCACCCCGGTGCAGGAGGCCAGAACTACTCAAGCCCCCAGTGTGCGTAGGACTTGCGCTTGGTTCTCTATAGAGGGATGAATTTAACCCAGGATAGACAAAGCCCAGTCCTGCAGCCCTTAAAAACCCTCAACAAGCCAATTTCCTCCCTGAGGAGAGGAAGAGGGATCGGAGGGGAAAACCCAACATACATGACAGATGCTAATCACCCTGCTTAATGCACTGTTAGAAGGTGCTTGCACAAGGAGCTTGAATAGAATAGCATGACTTGGGCAAAACTCCTATGGGAGCCACTTGAGAATGGCTTTTGCCTGAATCAGGATGGTAGGACTGGAACCCATCTGTGGGGAAACCATCAAGAGGAGGCATGAGTGGCTCCCAGATCAATGTATGCCCCCTTGTTCCCAATCCAGTTCAAATGGTTTGGCCTCCAGGCAGCCTCCCCACCCTAGTACATATTACTATTAAAATGTTTTGCAGCTGGTGGTCCCGGTACAGTCCAGGCAACGGCAGTGCAAGCAGGAATGCAGTACTCTGCCCATTCACCCCAAGCAGCAACACCAATAGCCTCTCTATGTGACGGACACATCAAAATATCCCACCATGCCGGTAGCCCTCTGATTTTAAGCCTTGTGTCATCTGAGCCTGCTCAGAGTGAGTCTAACTGATGTAATGCTTAAAATGCTGAGGATCTCTCTGCCCCAGGACTTCCACGACTTGTGTCGTTAACACAAGTCGGGCTGAAACAGAATAATTTCTCTAGTGCAGATAGAGATAGAACTCTCTACCTTAAAGTCCTATAGCCCATATTGTCCCTGGCCTCTCTGCTATGGACTGGTTTATATTAAGTAAGTTACTCAATTAAGGTAAACCAGGGTAAGACCCACCTTGGGCAGGTTGAGGCATCTATATTAGGAGTGTGCACTGGTGTAATTTATAGTGGGACAAATTTTCTTAATAGAGACCAACTCTCAGTGAGTGTCAATTGTGGTTTAGTGATATAGGCAGGTGTTCAATCCACAAAGACTTGTTATTGAGATGCACCAGTTTATTTAACACAGAGATGCCACCAGAGACGCTATTGACTTTTGCCTGGGGGCTGAATTTGGAATAGTGAGCTAGAGATTTGGCACGTCACCTTTTTGCAAGCTAAAGCCCTAAGGAACTCTGGGGACGGCCAATCTATGGTAACTCAAGGACACACAACAAAATAAACAGGTCTTTTGCAGCAGCGCAGGAAATAAAAGCAAGATTGAGCACCAAAACCTCAGGAATTCTACAGATATTAAACCTCTGAGGAGGGAGCGCAGACTTACAGGACTGGAATGGAGTCTGCGGGAGAGCAGCTGGGCAAGGAGCATCTTTTTTGTGGGGCAGTAAAGCCAATGACTTCAGCCTCCAGAGGTTGTGCCCAGTTCCGATCACCTGGCAACAAATTCTCGGCCAACGGAGGCTCTAACAACGCAGCCAGCACAGCAAGAGAGAAAGTCCAAAATGTTCTCATGCAAGAGAAATGCTCAGGGAAATCGAATGGCAATATGATGACACTGAGGGAAAGGGAAGTGACAGCTTCAAAGTCTGTGTCAATTCCGAATTGCAAACGGTTTCACTACAAAGGAATGATTCCAATAGACAACAGTGGCGTCCAGACACCTACCAACTAGTCATCTCCCAAAAATCAGCATCCTTCGGACAACTAAGTACAATATTATAGTGCAAAGCATTTTAAATCCTGGCCCCGAATCTCACAGGCAACAGATCTCAAAAGTGAGTGTGTGTGTGTGTGTGGGGAGGGGGGGGGGGGGCAGAAGGGCAGGGGAAAAGGGGGGGGGGGGAAGGATTAGCAGAGTGCTTCAGAGAGGGACCTAGTTGGAGGTATCAAGCCCAGAAATCTTGGGTAGTCATTCTGCACTGCCTAGCAACTTGTGTAGTTATTTACACCTGTGCAGAGTGAGTGCCAGGTGGGTATAAAGGCATCATCAGAGGTGTGAATGAGTGGAGGCTTCTGATCCGGTAGCATTTGACACCTACCTTGTAAGAGTTCCCATGAAGTGAAAGGCAGTGTAGAATCAGACCCTCAGTCTAAGGCTACATGTTCACTGCAGACAGAGGTGTGTTTCTACACAGAGACAGCTACCTTGAGAGAGGCATCTTGATTTAAAATCCTAGGGGAGATAAGACACAGCTGTTTTTTTTTTTTTTTTTTTACCTCGATGTAGCTAGCAGAGGAAAAAACCACCATGCCTTGTCTCTACTAGGATCATACCAGGAGATAGTTCTTTCCAGTCTGCTGTCTCAATGTAAAAACACTCCTCTTCCTGGAGTGAAGACAAAGCTGAAAGCACAACGTTGCGCTGGGTTTAACTAAAGGTACGTTTTAAAGCAGATTTTGTTAAACCGGTGAAAAGTCCTGTATGGATGTTCTTAATTCAATTTAAACCCTGCTTCTGTCAGTTTGACTTGGAGTGGTAAATTTGAGTTTTTACCCCAATTTGGTTAAATCAGTGCAACTTCTGTGGGCAGACACGGCCTATCTGGGAGGGGAAACTGAAGTGTGCTGTAGGCAGGTTGCTAGCAGGACATTGTATCTACCCCCATGTTGAAGGATGGGGCCCGGGAAGTAGGATAGTTCGGGGAAAGGACTGAGTTTCTCTGACCAGGTTTGCCTGTGAGCTAATGTCTCAGTGAGTGGATGAAAGACTGGTTCATTTCCTATCACAGGGCACCCAGCAATTCCTCAGGAGGGGGTTCCCAGCCCGCTGAAAGGGAAGCTGGGTGCCTTCAACAGGCTAATCTCACATCAGAATGCACCAAGCAAATCATTGCTAGCAGCCAAGGGCTGGCTCCCCTCTCAACCCAGTGAGATGCACCAGTGACTCCTGGCTGAAATACTGAGATGGATAATCCCACCAGAAATACCTAATGTGACTCTTCAAATAGAGTATTAATCAGCAAGTTCAGCACTCTCCCATGAAGGCGTATATGCAGATGAGGGGAAACAGGGTTATATCACAGTGATATAGAGGAGCAGGAGAGCTCTCTGAGGAAGAGAAACTGAGACAGCTCCAAGCAGAAGCATGCAGGTATGGCACAAAACCAGAGTAAAAAAATCACCATCTATATTCAAAACTCCTCTAAAAAAATAATCTTTTCTCCCTTGCCTCTATCTGATTCTTTTCCTTTCTCTCTCCTTCTGCTATTATTTCCCCCCTCATTTAATTTTGTAAATAGGTTGTTTAACTCTGAAAACACCTTTTTTAAGTTGCTGAGCCCAATTCCACCAATCTACCTTGGGTACCTATCTGGCCCTCATCACTGCAATATCTGACCACACCTCACAGTTTTTAGCAGACTTATCCTCACAACACATCTGTGAGGTAGGGCAGAGTTAGTGCCCCCATTTTAACTGAGGCACAGAGAGACTACATGACTTTGCCAAGGTCACAAAGGAAGCTTGTGGCAGAGCAGGGACCGAACCTAGACGCCATTTTCCACTCCCAGTTCTGATCTCACGCACATCAGCGTCATTCCACTGGGCTTGATCCTCCGCCACTTTGCACCTTGGTGTCGTCTTGCAAAGAAGGTGGTAAACTCTCCCTGCATGCCAGCCGCTCTGTTTTACGCTCACTTTGAACGGCGGCAAATGGCTACACAAAAAGGGCAAGGCAGCAGAGAATCAGCCCCCCTAGTGCTAAGGGAGCTGCTTCTGATTTACACTAGGACAATCAGGTCCACTCAGAGTTCACACGAGTCACTGTTCATAAGGAAGCCATGTTAGTTCAACCCTTTGCAAAACTCGGGTCAGTGCCCCGCCTCTGCATCACAAGGCAATGGAAATTCAAGCTGGCCATGCAGAAAGCCGGCCTTCTGCACAGTTCAAGCAAATGCATGCTGCTGCAGGTACTTCTCTGGGCGTAAGAGAACTGCCAGGTGACTGGCTGTCATGCCCACTGCACAAACAAAAGGACATTCGTAGCACAAGTGGTACGACGTCCCCACTGACCGGTAGCTACCAGCAGTCATGTCTGTGTTTGCAATCTGGGGAGGGGGATTATATAATTTCCACATCCCAGCCGCACAAGAGGAATCACCCCCCTGGAAGAAACTGCCTGACCTTCTTATTGACAACCACCAGGAGGATCCCAAGCCATCCGGATAGCTCAACAAAATAGCAGCCTTTGCAAAACTCATTGGAGAGCTTCAGCAAATGAGGGCCTGGATTCTGCCAGGGGCTGAGTGCACTCAGCCTCAGCACCTGGCTAACTCGGACCCTTTCACACGCCCCAGAACGGCGATGGGCAGCCCTGTGGGACCTTCCTCCCAAAACCCTGCCCGGCACGTAACTGTTTTTTCTTTTTCGTTATTTTCTACCTTGGCACACGCCTTGCCTTTTCAGACAGTACCAGTGGTCTGCCCCTTTAAGGACCAGGGGGCCTGGGACCAGCCAGCCCTGTTCTGAGGTAGGGCCCCATTGAGAACAGGCTGGGGCCTTGTAGTTTGCAAGGGGTCAGGAGGTGGCCCAATGAGCCCCAAATCCTGTCTAGGCTGAAAGTAGGTCAGTGGGGGTGGAGACATGCCTGGAGCAGGGGGTCTCTGGATCAAGCAGGGGATTGTTTGTGGCAGACCCAGCTCTGGATTAGGAGCAGGAAGTACTGGAAATGTTCCCAGACACATCCAGCTCTGAAGGGATGTACCCACCACAGACACTTGGAGAAGCCTCCGAAATTCTAGGGTGCTATTTGAAGGGAACCTTTTGGGGTTTGCCTGTTCATCGCCAGCCTTGAACATCAATGGGCTCCTGGGAATATTCCGATTCAGAATATGCCTCCGGGAAGCTATTCACTAAAGAACGGAACCAGATTCGGATCTCATTTTCAGTGGAGTTACGCTGGATTAGCATCGGCGTAGCTGAGACCAAACGCTGTCTTACTGACAGCAAATCTCCCCACAACGTGGCACACAAGGACACAGCTTCAATTACCATGCCTCATAACCTCTTGGGCAACCTTCCCTCCCCGCCGACCAACTCAGAACAATATATCTTAATTAGATAGACCCAACCTTACAGTCTAGAATGTAGCTAGTGACTGTGAAACAGCTCTTGCTACAAACGGGATGGATGGCTCAGTCATGTCTGGTTAATGAGGTGTTTACTGGAAGTCAAGCCACGAGCTCACAGCATCTACTAGTCTCTGAGGTTCCCAGGCCAGGGAGAACCAGGAATGCCACATGATGTGCTCTCGCTTTTTACAGGAAAGAGTGAAGGACCAGAAACCACAGCTGGGCCAACTTGAGTGTAAAGAATGAGATAAAGCAGGTGGCTGAAAGGAATAACCCACTGGCCTGAGAATAAACTGTAGTGATCCGAGGGATCTGGGTTATGGAAGCCAACTTCAGGGCTGATTGGAGAGGTTCTTCAGGTCAGGAAAAGTGTCTTCTACCTGTCTAGGTAGGCCCCTATCAGCATAGTAACTGAGCACCACAAACATTCACCGCACAACAGCCTTCTGACCCTAGAGAAGTGCCATTATGCCCATTTTACAGATAGGAAAACTGAGGCACAGGGAGACAGTTGCACAGGGAATCTGTTGCAGAGCTGGGTCCTGAATCAAGATCTTCTCAGCCTCAAGTCCACTCCCATAACCACAAGCCTATATAGATACATATAGGGGTCTTCTAGCACATTTGGGCACTGAAAAACACTAAATAACATAGTTCATAGCAATAGTCCAGGTGATAGTTCAGGGTTATCTCTGGTATTAAGCGAAAGGCCAGGTAGCTTTACTGGATACATACAACATGGCTGTGTCCCTACTTAGCGCTGATGGAAACAGCATGCACCAAATCTCATGGAGAGACCAGAAGAGATTGCACAGGAGAGGCCGGTATCTTGGTTGTTCCTAAGTCCTGGTGGGAGACATGGGAAGGATCTGTCCAGGGACATTCGAGATGGTTTATCCGTCCCTGAGCTTGAAGAGTAATTCTTCTTTGTGACTCCCGCAGCATTTAACGGCTTCTCAGAAAGATGCTCATCTCCCGAAACTGCCCTCCCCGCCCTGGACAGCAGCACGGCGTGGTGTTGGCCTTTCCACGCCGTTTTTCCATGCGGTAAAAACCTGCTGGGCAGACAGAAGACTCTGGCTCCAGTGTGAAACACTCCCTCGCTGTCCCACAAATCCCTGCAGAGCAAGGCAGGCAGCTCATAATGAGTTCCTTTCACCGCCGTTTCCTATTGTTTGGCTCGTGCGGCCGCTTTTGTCTTGCCTTCCTCCCCTCTCTCTCGGCTCTCTTGGCTCTCCTTTCATTCTGGGACCTGTGGGTGAGGGAATTCTAGCTGGGAGCTGGCAAAGCACCTGCTGATACCTTGAAATGAGTTTTTCCCCCTGCTCTGTGGCTCTTCACACATTACACGCAGCATCCCCCCCCATTGAAGAGTTGGCCTCTTTGTGCAGGCAGGTGGATGTTTATCTTGGTGGTTTTGCTTGAGGGATGCCTTTTTCATCGCGCAGCACAGATGAGGGGAAAGGAGTAGGTAAATGTCCTGAAAGAAAATCCAAGCGGCTTCGCTGCAAGAATAGAACTTTATCAAGCGTGGCCAATCCCCAGCGGAATAAGAAATATCCTTTAAAAAGGGATAAATTGAAAGAGCCCTCTTAACGCCTCTAGCTGAAGGAGCATGGGGGAAGGGCTGGGCCATTTTTATTTCCTTTTACTTTGTTTAAAAAAAAGTTATGAAGACAAAAGTTTCTAGAAGGTGAAGTTTGGGGAGATAAGACACAGAGACGCACACAATCCTACCCCTACATACCTGTAAACATACACACCTAGAATATCTATCTACACACTTATGCCTACCTACTCACACCTCTCCATAGACACATCTCCGTACCTATCGAACTATAAACACACACATGTGTCTCTCTCTCTTGCTCTCAACAGCTACACACAAACACAATCTATAGAGGGAGAGAGGGGTGTGTGTGTATGTGTGTGTGTGTAGAGATATAAAGATACATAGCTAAATGCAGAAAGTGGAGTCTGTGTATTTATATACAGTTACAAAAAAAGTCCAACATACACACATACACCTGTCTCTATCTCTCTATATACGGACACCTGTCTATATTTACCTCTATGCGCACGCGCACACACACACACACACACACACTTTTTCATATATACATGACCTAAATGTTGTAAAATGAGGCCAAAGGAGGTTCAATTCTGCATGTGCATGCATATATATTCATATTCAGCTTAATGAGTGTATATATGTATGTGTTTATACAGATGTGTGCATGTGTTTACAGATACATACACAAACTTATTCCCATACATTGGCTTTAGATTAATGAAAAAGAAAAGGAAAAGGCCATCTCATATCTTCCTTTTGTGAAAAGAAGGGGAGAACAAAAGAGATAGTTGCAATAGGGGAAAAAAAAAGAAAATGAAGAAAGAAAGAAAAAAGAAAAGAACAGATAAGAATATTCCTAGCTGGAAAGTGTAAAACTAAAGGATAATAAAATTGAGCTGATGCAGTTTAAAGACTCCTCATTACCTGGCCTGAGATACAGCACCTATTGTTGCTACCAGTTGGAGATTATTTCTCAACCTGCCACAAGCTGATAACAGATTCATCCACTGGTCTGAAGGCTCATTGTTAGGGAGGCAGAAATTGCGCTCTGGAAGCGGGGATACAAAGTTGTCTACAGCTGAAGCCTCTTTCATTCTTTGCCTTCTGTGGAACTGTGGGAAAGTGTTCAGGCCACTCAAGATGGAGACTGTTTTCCCTCCCCTAAAGTGCATGAACAATGAGGGGCACAATCGGAAATATTTCCATTTACTTCAACGGGCGCTGAATCAGGCCCCAAAGCAGTGTTTATTGGACAGCAATGGGTTCAGGATGTCAAACATCTGTACCAACTGCAGGACCTCTTATTGTCTTGCACTGACCCCTGCGTGTCTGTCAAGAGAGCCAGACTATCCATCCTTAGTGTGGGAAGCCCAGGACTGAAGATGAACATGGGCACTGCATTCTCCTAGGACACGGTAGTCCCTCCAGGCCAGGTGAGGTGCAGTGAAGAATGAGAATCATTTCAACTTAATTCCCATCTCAGGCAGGAAGAGGACCTTGCAACTCAGGGGCTGGGAGTGCACGGATGGAGGAGCATGTGGTAAGTTCAGGACTGAACAAAACGTGGTGACAGAGTTCCCGTCATACTCCAGAGAATGATGACCTCTCCAGGTAAAAATTAGGGCATGTGCAGGCAGCATGAGGGCACACCCAGGATTCCCTCCAAGTACAGAAGATGACATTCCTACCAACCAATATTGAGATACTTTGGAAGGGCAAAAAATGAGCCAGTAGAACAGACTGTCTGGAGTTGGTCCAATTAAAGATATTACCTTAGCCGCATTGTCTCTCTGATTCTCCACAGATATTTTATAATTCCTTAGGTACGTGGTGGGCCCTCAGGCACCCAAGTGTTAAAACTAATCACTTCTCAGAAAGTTTATTCATGGTGTGTTCTATAAAAGACTTCCAAGGGCTCGTTAAGAGGGACAATGTTCTGTAATGAAGTCCTCTTGCATATCTCTGGTAATAATCATCACATGCGGAGAAAATGAGCATCTCTCAGTAATATTTATACTTCCCAGCAGTAAAGACGTCCTGTTCTGTAATTCTGCAGATCATGTGGAAAAAAAAAAAAAAAGAAGCCAAGAATACACAAGTTTTCCATGGTAACTAGGTCAGAGCATTTCAGGGACTCAGCCGCTGCCTTTGTGTGTTGTAACTCGATGCAGGCTACAAAGCAGGACATGATGTTACAGGGACAAAGCATTGCTTTGGTAACCTCTTCATCTGAGGTCATACCGAGACCTGGGGTACCTTATCTCAGGAACAAGATGCTCCACTGGCACCCACTTCATTTGACGTTGTGTCCATTCTTAAGAGCATGGCACGCTGGGGGCAAGCACTCTATCACCCACTCCATTTCAATGTACATTTATTCCCACACAGGACACACCTTTTTCCTGCAGACGTATAATATGTTCAGCAGCCCAAATGTGATCAGTAATGATAGCAAATGATCAGCCTTCCTAAGGCTATAAGACTTCCAGTTCCATAAGTCATTATGTCTTTTTCCCCCATAGCATGGTCCCAATTTTCAAACTTGAGTGCTGAAAATTAGCTGCCTCCTGCCACAACTTAGCTGCCTACATGGCATGATTTGAGGAACCTAGGTGCCCATGCAAGAAGCAGTACGTCAGAAGTTAGGTCTCTCACCGTAAGCACTGGACTCCCAGCGTCTAATTTGGAGAATGGGCCCATGGATTACCACATGGGTGACTCAGGAGATCTACGCTGATGGGCACCACAGTGAGAACCGAGGGTAGATAAGACAGAGAGCTTGGTAAATGGCAAGGGAGCATTTTATCCCTGTCACTGTTCAAATTCAGCTTAGGCTGGTATTTACCTTTGTTTGGCTGTTTGGTGGATGACATGAAGTGAGTTTGGTGGGCTTCAATCTGATTCAGAAAAACACCAACACAATTGGCAGTAACTGCCCTTTCCCCCTTTGTCTCAGCAGAGAGGCTAAGAACCAAACAGAGCACGAAGACTGAACATGCCTCCAGGTGAACGGATGAGACACATCAGTGGGTCAGCATGGGGGAAGCTTGCAGGGCCGTTCCCTCTGCCTTGTGCTGTGCCTGCACTAAGGACTCAACCTCCAAGACTGGTAGATCCGCCCTAAATCCACACACTGTATCAAGGAGAGAAATAATGCAGATGCTGGGGACTGAAGGAAGATTCACTTGCTTGTCGGCTAGCAATGGGTCAGACCGAGTTCTTGCTGAAGTAGGGCAGAAGGGGCTGAACATGAAGAGCATCTTCTGGAGTGACCACCCAGTGACATCAAAATAAAGAATGTCCAGGCATCTGCATGTCAACAATCAGAGTCTGCTCACCTACACTCTCCTATCCTGTAGGACAGAGGGCTGGACAAGCTGGTGGCAACATGCTAGCAAGGCCACCAGACATGCGCAGGGAGAGTTGGCCCCAGGCTCGGGTTGTGCACAATTGTTACCGCTTTGCAATCAGATTATAACTGGGTCTGTGAGCAGGGAGCATCGGAATCCGACATTTCAAATCCGAGAACCAGAAACGTAATTCAGAAAGAATCGGACCTCACCAAGGAATGGAAGGAACAGATGGGGCTAGAAAATGGATGCAGTCCACATTCTCCTCCCCCGCCACCACCTTGCCTTGGCTCAGTAGCTGTCAGAATCATGTCTGGCAGCTCTGTATCTGTCACGCTGTTTTAAAAGAGTGTATATTTCTACGATGCCTTTCACCCACGCGGTTCCCAAAGTGCTACGCAAGGATCTCAGCAGCCAGTGCAGAAAGGCAAATGTCTCAGCACCTCTGTGGGGGAAGCTGTTTAACGCAATAGTTTGAGACAGGAAGTGAGGGGAAAGATTGTCTCCAATTGTGAGTGCAGCGCGCCTTTAGGGAGGCAGAATGTAATTAACCTAACTAGGAAGTTGGCCAAGGCACCAGGGCTCACAGTAGTGCCCTTGGGAAACATGCCATGAGATTTTTAATTACCACGAGGCCTTAGGGTTTTATCCAAGAGAAGGAACTGCCAGCAGCACAGAACCCCTTAGCATCACGCTGGGGCACTAACTCAGAGGGAAGAGAGGCAGCTTACTGAACTGCCAACACCAGCTGGATTCCCGCTGGAGATCTCCCATTCAGTTACTAGCCAGGGCCAACCCTCCTTAACTGATGAGATCTGACAAGATCTCAGCTCCAGGTAGCATGACTGCTGGCATGAGCTGAGAGAAGGCTCTGTCGTCTTGTGAATAGCTGTCTTCCTGAGCTTGCTCACCAATATTCACAATCTCACTGCTCGGCCCAGGGCTAGGTGCAACACATGGGAAGGGAATTGACACAGAGGACCTGGATGGATGTACAATGGCGGTGATGAAATTCCCCAGTCTACAACATATCGCCCCTCAGTATTTGTTACTGTTGCTGTTGTTTTTGTGGCCTGTTTGGAAGCCTGTCACATCACCTGGCTTCTAACAGTCAAATTAGAAATAGAAACCCATATGGGAGATGCATGGGCTGGATGGAGCTGGGGTGGAGGGGTCACATGGAAAAGCCTTTGTCCAATAACTCATCACGTTCTGCAAGATTTAAACTTTCACTTAAAAAAAAAAAGTTGCACTTTGCCTAGATAATCTTGAGAGCATGAAACGAATGCAGGGACATCAGACTGCGTCTAAGGAGAGACCAAAACAACAGGTCTAAGATATGTACGAATGCTCCATCACAAATGTGCATTGATCCTAAAGACTAACAACTTTTATTTAAATGCCAGTATTATGTCATCCACTCATGCAGGGTTTTTTACCTGTCCAGCTCTAGTGGCTGGTCCGCACAAGAGGATAAGAACCTACTGCTGCTAGCAGCTTGTAGATATATACCCTTTTACTCTCAATGATAGAGCCAACTGCTGAAGTTAAGTCCCAGCATCTAACCTATCCTGGGGTCATTCCTGATGAGTGGGTTACAACTGTTTCCTGGCTGATTGTTTTAGCAGAGGCACCCAGTTGCTATGAGATTGTGGGCGGAAGTGTGTGTGTGGGGGGGGATACCACGATGCTTTTTCTCCACTCTGGCCCCCCGGCAGGGAGGCAGGAGACATGTCAAATCCAGAGGAAAGAGAGTTGTTGCCAAGCAAAGCCCTGGAAATGAAGCAGAAGAAATAGGAAGAGACTGTGCTCTTCAGAGGGAATGTCTTATGGGTACAGAGCCTGAGATACTGGCAAGGGATCAAGCACGGCTGTAATTGAAGAGAGAACCATATCCTGTAACTAGGTTAGGGAGCAGTCCTGTGACGAGTCTGTTGCAAGTGAAATATCACACACACAACCCAGTTTCCCTGCTTTTAGGACATGCCATGAGTGCTGTCTAGCATTCAGAAGCCAATTAATTAGCCAGGCTCTGTTGCCGCATGCACAATGGGCCGCTGAAAAGGGCTGTTGAATCATACCTGGGGAAGGGACTGCAGATACGGAGGTCTCTGGGGTCTGGGAGAGTAGCCTGTGGGAGGATCCTGCTGGCTTCAATCCATTAGAGGGCTGACACCAGGCCAGTCAGCAATCACACCCATAGAATCATAATAATAGAAAATAGAGATGGAAATGACCTCCCAGGTCGCATTAGCCACTCCTGGCTGACGCTGCATTGTTCCCTGCAGTGTGTCCCAGCCTTTTGTGCAGCCCAGCTTTGAAATTGTTTATCATTGAAAATGAGTGTCATTAACGTCAATTGTTTCAGAGACAGGGAACAGAAGGGCCAAAGTGACCAAGGCTGGGACCTCCCCAGGGCACGGAGCAGCAGTGAGGGCTAGAAAAGGGGAAAAGGACGGAGTACAAACTTCATTTTTCCTTCTTTCTCTTTGTGCTCTACACACAGATCCTTGCCTGTGTTATCTGGGCCCTGTGTCCCCTCTCCCGACTGCAGGTCTCTCATGGCCCCTGCAGACTGGCGGCCAGGGCAGATCCACAACTGGTGGAAAGGGATGCATTGCCACAGACGTCAGTGCAGCTTTGATCCTTTACAGCAGCTGGGGATCTGGATCTGGCAGGTATATTCAGCAGGAGGCCCCAAGTGTGTCCTACCAGTCATCCCTGGAGTCACATTTGTTGGTGATGTTTAGACAGGGAAGATGTACATATATATTACGCACGCATGTACGTATGCACACACATGCACAGACTTAACAGAATGTTATGGTTGCAAAGGCAAGCACTCAAAAATTTGGAAGTGCCAGAACTCATGTTGCTTGTGCAACCTACATGATCACATATTTTTCCCCCCCACAGGTCTCCTGCTTCATTCAGCTAATGGGAACTCTGGTGTGTTTGTGGGACCAGGTACATAGCTGCTAAAAATTGGCCACAGTTACAAACACTATCCACAGTACCTTAAAGCATGGCTCCGCCCTGAAATCGACTCTTTAAAAATGTCAGCGTGAGGCTGGCCAAGCTTTTCAAAAGTGACGACTGATTTTGGATGCTGCGATTTGGAGGGGTGGGGGGGGCGGGCGTCGGAGCTACCTTAAAGGGGGCTGATTCTTAGGAAGTGGTGTGCCCCCATCCTCTGAAAATCAGGCCTCAGGTTGGGCAGCCAAAATCACAAGCGGCTTTCGAAAATCTCTGTCATTCTGACTCACTGGTTTCCATGTCAGATTTGCTGAGTTTACAAGCCTAGACATTTGTTTTTCCAAACTGCCAGCCATGCAAACTCCCGCTGGGCTTTCCATCTTGTGCATGATCACTACGAATAAGAGATCTGCAAGATAAATTATGCCCTCAGACACACCTGAGCAAAACTCATTGCCGTCAGATGACAATCCTGGCCGTGTGAAAGTATTATGTGGCGCTTAAGCATCCATGTTTTAAGTGTCCCCTCCCCAAATGTGCTACCCTAAACCAGTACATCTGATTGGGAGCTCACAGCA
Organism: Trachemys scripta elegans; assembly: GCF_013100865.1. Lineage (NCBI taxonomy): Eukaryota > Metazoa > Chordata > Testudines > Emydidae > Trachemys > Trachemys scripta. Next base: position 8,028,102 of record NC_048318.1, read on the forward strand.
TGAGAATTCTTTCACTAATGAATGGGTTTTAACTTTCATCTTTCCTGTTAGTTCTTAAAGATTATCTTAATTCATACAAGTATTTTTCCTTTATTTATCTCCGTTATCCTATTTATCTGGGTTACAGTTTGAATATTGTGATTTGGATGCCATATAAAGTACACAGATGAAGAGATACAGGCACAGTCATAATAAAGTTGGATCTGTCTAGCTAGCCACTGAAAATTTTCTCTCCCTACTGAATTGATCTCAATAGGCTGTTATACCACTCGAATGCTCGAAAGTAACTTGCTGACCAAATGGCATAATCAGCGGGTCATATGAATTTCCTATTGCTTATTTCACGCCACTCTCCTGAGCTTCCTTAGCAAAGCCACAATGTTGTTTGGCAACAGAACCTTTGGGGCAATGGCCAGAAACAAATATTACATGACTGGCTCTTCAATCTAGCAGACAAGATCCACTGTCTGGAAGCTGAAGTTAAACAAATTCAGACTGGAAACGAGGCACACATTTTTAACAAAGCAACAGAGTCCTGTGGCACCTTAAAGACTAACAGGTGGATTGGAGCATAAGCTTTCGTGGGTGAATACCTACTTCGTCAGACGCATGCGAAAGCTTATGCTCCAATACATCTGTTAGTCTTTAAGGGGCCACAGGACTCTTTGTTGCTTTTTACAGATCCAGACTAACACGGCTACCCCTCTGATACTTGACATTTTTAACAGTGAGGGTAATAAACCACTAGAACAATTTCCCAAGGGTTGGGGTGGATTCTCCATCACTGGCCATTTTTAAATCGAGATTGGATGTTTTTTTCTAAAAGATCTATTCAAACGGGAATTATTTCGGGGAAATTCTATTGCTTGTGTTATACAGGAGGACAGACTACATGATCACAGAGGCCCCTTCTGGCCTGGAAATCTATGAAAAACAGACAGAATTTGATTTCCTCACAGTTACTATGTGCTGAGGATAACAGCTCTAAAATGATCAATAAGCAAGTGGAAAGATACAACAAGAGAAAACACCAAATATGACATAATTTGAAGAATAGCTACAATTCACAGATCATACGCCATCATATAAAGAGATCTCTGCTAATACAAATTCAACTTGTCTAAGAAAAGCTGTGTGTGCTTATCAATATAAAGCATCAGATGTTTGCATGGTTTGTAGACTTGATGGAAAGCATCCAACATCTACCCCAATCACTTGTGGTTGAACTAGAGCATATTATTTAGTCTCGACTTCAAAACTCCAAGTGATGGAGAATCTACCACATCCTTTGCTCACTGTTAAAAACAGGCAACCGTTTTCATCCTGGGTATAAAATATTTTGACATTATTTAAAGAAATAGCCAATTGACTACATCAATTAGTCCATGGTTTGAATGAACCCCAACCTAGCGGACTTTAGACTTTGTTGCAAAGCTCACCTTTTCACACAAGTCTTCTGGCACTAAGAGTAGCAAAATAACTTTGAGGAGGAGAAGGAATAAGATTTTTTATTAATTATTATTAGTAGCAGTAGTATTAAGTATAAGCAGCTAAACCTAGGCATATGAAAGCAAGCCCCACTAGGCATTCATAGTTTAACTGTCTACTTTGGCACCTAGATTCTGTGCTGATAGGTACATCAGCATATGCTAAATGGGTTAGCTGGAGAGTAAATTAGATTAGATGGACAGACAGGCAAAGGAGCTCCATTTTCAGGCGATGCTCCTGGAAAACATAACCTTTTAGAGACTGCAAATGGTCACTGGTCAAATGTTTAAAACACCACCACCATGTAGTCTGTTTATGCCACATACGTTGCAGAGGGTGTGGGTATATGTGTATATAATGCACAGTTTGTGTGTGTGTGTCTGTGTATACATACATTAAGTATAATGCATAATGCAAAATGCAGGTGTGTGTATACATAATAAATGTGCGTGTGTATCACATACATCCCCTTATAAACTTCCATTTGACTGACAGTCTGGAAAAAGCCAGCAATCTAAGGCCTCCCACTTAGAGCCAAGGTAAGTAATCCAATGCAGACAACAACTTTTGGGGAACCCTAGTCCCAGTAGTGTTTAACCATGATTAGCTGGTGCGATAGCGATCGTGAGATATCCTTGCATAGCTCACTTGATTCGAAAAGACTGTGTTCTAACACAATAAAGCTGTAGAGAAGAAGAGGCCCAAGGGTCAACAACAGTTTTCATGGCTGGAGAAGCAGAAGAGAGGGAGTATTATTGAGAGATGAAGGCATTTACTGTGGCGTATGTTACACCCCTGTTACACACAACGCTGTTGTGATGGAGTGTATAGCCCACACCGGACAGCAGCAATAAAAGGGTTAATGGACAGATCAGTTAATTCCCCAGCTGTGACCAGGGGTGGCTCCAGGCAAGTGCGTGCCTGGGGCGACAAGCCGCGGGGGGTGGCGTGCCAGTCGCCGTGAGGGCGGCAGTTAGGCAGCTGCGGAAGGTCTGCCGGTCCCGCGGCTTCGGCGACAATTTGGTGGTGGGTACGCCGAAGGCGCAGGACCGGCAGATCACCCGCAGAAACGTCGCCGAATCCACGTGACCAGCGGACCGCCCGCAGGCATGCCGCTGAAGGCCGCCTGACTGCCGTGCTTGGGGCGGCAAAAAACATAGAGCCGCCCCTGGCTGTGACTAAGGGCACTCTACATTTGGAGCTGGAAGGTGTCATTTCCAGCTCCAGGAAACCTACTTGCACTAGCTCGATCAGAGCTAGACACAAATGCAGCCAGGCAGCACGAGCGGCGAGAGGGGCTAGCCGCCCCAAACAGAAGCCTAGCGTCCGGGACAGGTATGGACTCGGGGTGGCTCGCCCCTCCCACCACCTGTGTCGCCATGGCTCTATTTCTCTTTTTAGGGCAGGCGCTAAATCATATACTATACTCTGTGTATACGCTATACACTGGATCATATACTATACCCTGAAATGTAAGTGCAATGTTTATATTCCAATTGATGTATTTTATAATGATAGGGTAAAAATGAGAGAAGAAGCAGTTTGTCAGTAATAGTGCGCTGGGACACTTTTGTAGATTTCCGTCTGATTTGGTAAACAAGTCGTTTTGAAGTGAGGTGAAACTTGGGGATACGGAAGACAAATCAGACTCCTGAACGGGGTACAGTCGGCTGGAAAGGTTGAGAGCCGCTGTTGTACGCTACAGTGTTTTGCACCTGTACTGTTAGATAATGTGTTCTTTGGGGTCTCTTTAATCAGGGCTCCGCCACTGTCTGTCAACACCTGCACTGCCCCTGACCCCAAAATTGGCAAGGCCCTTCCTCCGTGCGCACAGCTAAGGAAGATTCATAGATTCATAGATTATAGGACTGGAAGGGACCTCGAGAGGTCATCGAGTCCAGTCCCCTGCCCGCATGGCAGGACCAAATACTGTCTAGACCATCCCGGATAGACATTTATCTAACCTACTCTTAAATATCTCCAGAGATGGAGATTCCACAACCTCCCTAGGCAATTTATTCCAGTGTTTAACCACCCTGACAGTTAGGAACTTTTTCCTAATGTCCAACCTAGACCTCCCTTGCTGCAGTTTAAACCCATTGTTTCTGGTTCTATCCTTAGAGGCTAAGGTGAACAAGTTCTCTCCCTCCTCCTTATGACACCCTTTTAGATACCTGAAAACTGCTATCATGTCCCCTCTCAGTCTTCTCTTTTCCAAACTAAACAAACCCAGTTCTTTCAGCCTTCCTTCATAGGTCATGTTCTCAAGACCTTTAATCATTCTTGTTGCTCTTCTTTGGACCCTTTCCAATTTCTCCACATCTTTTTTAAAATGCGGCGCCCAGAACTGGACACAATACTCCAGCTGAGGCCTAACCAGAGCAGAGTAGAGCGGAAGAATGACTTCTCGTGTCTTGCTCACAACACACCTGTTAATGCATCCCAGAATCATGTTTGCTTTTTTTGCAACAGCATCACACTGTTGACTCATATTTAGCTTGTGGTCTACTATAACCCCTAGATCCCTTTCTGCCGTACTCCTTCCTAGACAGTCTTTTCCCATTCTGTATGTGTGAAATTGATTTTTCCTTCCTAAGTGGAGCACTTTGCATTTGTCTTTGTTAAACTTCATCCTGTTTAACTCAGCCCATTTCTCCAATTTGTCCAGATCATTTTGAATTATGACCCTGTCCTCCAAAGTAGTTGCAATCCCTCCCAGTTTGGTATCATCCGCAAACTTAATAAGCGTACTTTCTATGCCAATATCTAAGTCGTTGATGAAGATATTGAACAGAGCCGGTCCCAAAACAGACCCCTGCGGAACCCCACTCGTTACGCCTTTCCAGCAGGATTGGGAACCATTAATAACAACTCTCTGAGTACGGTTATCCAGCCAGTTATGCACCCACCTTATAGTAGCCCCATCTAATTTGTATTTGCCTAGTTTATCGATAAGAATATCATGCGAGACCGTATCAAATGCCTTACTAAAGTCTAGGTATACCACATCCTCACATAACCGGCTCTCCGGCCGTGAACCTGCTCCTGTGTTTTGTCTGTGCCCTGCCTTGGTCCCGGTACGGGAGGTATTTGTGTTCCGGGGGCCAGAGGTGAGCGGCACAGTGGGTACTCAGAGAGTCTGAACCTGCTGCTAATTACAACGCAGCATCTTCCCAGCCGCCTGGCACGCAGACAGACCCAGCTGCCAGCGCCAGTCCTTTCACATGCTGGCAACACGTGCAGCAGGCCGAGGACACGGAACTTAATTGGGGACAGCTCATTTGACTAAGACCCGGGTGGGTTTCCCGATTAGCTTTCGGCCACCAGCTTGGGTCCTGGCAGGGTAGGGGCACCAGGGATGAAAGCAGATCCTGGCTTTCTTCTGCCTCAAAATACAAAAGTGGTGTCTTCCTTCTGCAGAGAGGAAGGCTGGGAACGGAAGGGTTAAAAATCTAAGCCAGGCAGCATGGCTCTGAAGTGGATTCCTAGTGGCAGAAGGCAAGTCAGCTAAAGGGTCTCAAAAGCCCCTGTGTCAGCTCCCCGTCCTCTTCCTCCTCCCTCCCCCTCTCTCCCCTCCTTTCTTGCACTTCTGTCTCTCTCTGCTTTCCTTCTGTCTCCAGTCAAAGGAGGATGCGTATCACATCCCATGGAGAGCAGACTCAAGACAAAGAGTTGCCGGTTTCAAAGGGTTTCTCCCTCCCCTCCTCGCCTCCCTGTCTATTGCAGTGGTTTGTGTCTGCCCTGTAACAACTCTTGGTAAAGAGAATACTGGTGCAGTATTAATAATACATGGTTCGCTGAGGTCTCTTTGGTTGCCTTTCCTCCACGATCCAAAAGGCTCGGAATTCAAGCCCAGGGAACTTGTTTATTCCACGCCTCACAGGGGATTTGCTCCGACTCTGTTCCCCTGCACCACTTGTCGCATTTGTTTGCTTGAAAGCATGGGATCAGAACTTGGGGGAAGGCAGGCTGCAAATGGTTTCCCTTTATAGCTAGATGGGACGGGCAGTCCCACTGAGATAGAAAAGGGGGGAGACTCCAAACTTTTATTCTGTGGCACCACGCACAGTTTGTGAACCGCCGCTTTGGAACAATCTCCATTGGAACAAGAGCCCGAATTTCCTCCTGGCAACACCTTCCCCGTGGCAGCTCAGCGGGAGCTTCCTCACAGCAGTGCCCTGTCACCGCCAGCCACCAATCCTGCTGGGAGAGATGTCTCCCAGAAGCAGTCTGTCAGTGTCAACTAGGACTCTGGGAAGGTGAGCCTCCTTCTCGATGCAGCATCTCGCCACTGCCAATTAGGGCTCGCAGCCCTTCCACTGCTACCTAGTTTTATTCCTAATCACTCGGCTGTCCTTATCAATAATTAGCCAGAGGCAAGGGAAGAAAAACGTCGGCGTTGCAAGCTGCTATTTTCCAGACACTGTACAGTCATGAATCAGGCAGCCTGCAAATATGCCACTGCTTATAATAAATCTAGATGGAACAATTACCTTTTTAAAAATAGCTGTTTTCTCCCATGTAGAGACAGGAGGGAGGTCTCTGGATATTTTTTTCCCCCTCTTCCCCCTGCTAGTTCTTTTCAAGCAACTGTGTAGGGGGAATCAATCTGTGTCTGTCTCGGTCTCTCTCAACCACATACACAAATTTTCCATTCTACTTCCCTTCCTGACTCTTCCTTTTATTTCTATCACAACACAACTGATGGCCCTCCAATCAAGACCAGCGTCCCAAGGGGCAATGCTCTGAGCAAACACACAATAAGGGACAGTCCGTGTCTCTGAGAGCTTACAATTTCAATAGACAAACCGGGGGAGAAGGACAGAATTGTTATTTTACAGATGGCGGACTGAGGTTACGTATCATACTTACTGAACATCGTGCCGGGGGAAAAGAATACAGGAATCAGAGGAAAATCGGCTTTGCCAGACTGGATCGGATTCACATTCCGTCTCTGCTGTCTGCAACAATGACCAGCACCAGATGTTTCAGACAAAAGGGTGAGAAATGCGGCAGATGTGCCTAAGTCATCCAAGGATGAAAGCAAGGAACATGCAGGCTCATCCCTGATTCAGGACACACCTGCATGTCTCATGCATGTTTGCTGCCCAAATGTAGCCAGCATGGGCAAAAATGAGCCCCCTAAGAATCAAAGCTCCACATAAGGGGATAGAGAGAGGTGAACAGCTGATTGGCTCTAGTGTTTCCAGTCAGCAGAGAAAGAGAATGTCTCCCAGCCGAAGATTTTAACAACTCTCCTTCACGCCAGGCAGGATAGTCATATGACAAGTGATTGAATTGCACAACTGGGGATGCTGCCCGGGATAGGAGCCCGCGTATGCCAAATGCTGTTGCTTCTGCAGATGCTGTTGTTTTGACCAGGGTTTGCCACCCCGCTATGGCTACAATATGTGTTGCCCAGGGACAGCAGAGAGGGGCTACCTAGAAACCAGAATGAGACTAAGTTGTTCCAAAAAGTTCTTGGTGTGGAGTCAAGTCATAGCTGTTAATTGGTGTGAGAGGAACCAAAGGCAGCCTGTGGCTTGCAGATTAAAGAGCTGCTGAGTTTGTACCAAGCTAATTCACGCTTTGCAGAAAAAGCGCTTTGGTTTTATTTCATTGTTAACAAAATACGCTGTAGGAACCGCCATGCAGAATTAAAGTCAATTGTTCCCAGCTCTTGTGATTTTATTGTGAGACTCTTTCTTTTTTCTGAAAGCCCGAGCTCCTAGAATCATGGGATTATGTGAAGAATCTCATCTTTCATTAAAAAAAAAGTCCACTCCTAGCCCTCGCAGCTGCAGAGAAAGGGATGAAAACATGAATTCTAAAGTCTTAAAGGCCAGAGGAAAAAAAAAAAGAACAGCAGAGTTTTTATTTTATTTTGGTGGGGGCCTGACTCATGATTTTTGAACACTTGAGTTGCCAGTACTAAACTCTCCCCAGTACTGCTAAAATTCACTACCATGCAGGGAGCTAACAGCTAATCAGATCACATTCATTTCGGGGCATGACCCTGCAGAATTCCCCACCCCAAAGAGCTTACAAATAGCTATCGGAAGCCAGGACACTAGGCTAGATGGACCATTGGTCTGAGCCGGTATGGCTGTTCTTATGTAGGGACCAATCTCTGCAGCACAGAGCTGTACTGCCTCTGTAGAGGATTAGGCCTCAGTTCCAAGTCCAGCTTGGCTAGAAAAAGCCGTCTCAGCTCTGATGGAGCTAACACGCCAGAACTAGCAGCGAAATGCAGCTGCACAAGCGGCGGGATGGGCTAGCTGCCCGAGCACATGCCTAGAGTTTCAGATGGGATTGTACTTGGGTGGCTAGCTTTATCGGCTGCTCATGCTGCCATGGATAACACTGCTATTTTTAGCATGCTAACTTGATCGATACTAGCGCAGGTATGTCTACCTGAGCTGGAAATTACCCCTCCAGCTCCAGTGGAAACATATCCTATGTTTTGCTAGGTGTGCTGAAAAGGGTACTCTGATAACTGGGCCCACTTCCGCAAACCACTCTCAGCCATTAGCTTCACTGAGAGATTTGGGTGCATCAGGAGTGCAAGGCTGGATGACAACACCTTCCGGTATAAAAGCAGAATGAATCTTAACAAATAATTTCCCCACCCCATGAATATTGTTTAATTTTTGCATTTCCCTCCTTATGGAAAAAGAGAGGAAACCAGCCACTTTCACTTTTGCTTCGAGTGAATTTCACTCCTGGGCACTTACTTGCAAATGGGTGAATTTCACCCTTGTGCGGAGGGTCTGCACACCTCCTAAATCCCACCGAGGAAACCTCGCAAGAGGGCTTACAGTGGAAATGACATGATAAATGGGTCTTATGCTAGCATTTCACTATGCGGAAACACGTGGGTTGCAGAACACGGGATTGGGAATATATAAACCTGGATAAAAGTCTATTTTCACTGAAATTAAAAATAAAAAACAAAACAAAGAACATAAAAGCATTTCTATTCATAAGAGCTTTTCTTATTTATTTTATTTCACTGTTTCAACAATATCTACCTACAGTTTGACTTGATAAATGACTTTGGGTGAGTCACGTCATCTCTCCCAGTCCTTGTTTTCCTTGCCTATTTAGATTATAAACTCATTTGGGCATTGACTATTAGGTCTCTGTATAGCATCTACCACAATAGAGCTCTGATCTCAGTTGGAGCTACCAGTCACTACTGCACTAGAAATTAACAACAGTAACAAAGTAATTAATAAAAATGTGTGTGTGGGGTGGTACCCACTACTCACCCCCATGCTTTTTTAAAACACTCCTCACTCCCTGCCAAACTGTGCCTTTCGAAAAACACATTTGTTCCTGACTTCGTTTGATTGCAAGTGCATCATAGTGTCCTTTCACACTGTACATTATTTCCACAACTAGCAGATTCTCTCCATAAATACGGTTTTTGATATGTGGGTTTCTGTTAGAGGTGGAAATAATAAACCACTAGGTGGAAGGTTTTAATTAATTTCATATTCATTGTACCAGAAAAGCTCTAATGAGGTGAAAAAAAAATATCTTGCTATTGGCAGGATCCTGAAGTTAACAAAACCATTACAGAGAAATCCCTTTGAAGTCAATTTCTGTGTACGCTGCGGGGCACACCTAGGTATAAATAAACTTAAGAAGATGGGGGTTCAGGATGTCCCTGTTAAACACAGAAGCGTTATAGGAGGCTGGTTGACAAAGGGGGCTTGGGATGGAGGGAGGGAAGGAAATAAACACAAGTTGGGCAAAAGGGACATTTTTCTGCAGTTGAATTCTGCTTCGGGGGAATCAAAGGGAGGAATCTCCTAATCAGCACATTTCTGGGGGACAGGATCCCCCCCCCAGGAGGCTACAATAGGCATGTGTGTGAAAAACCTCCACGTGCAGCTACCATAAGCATGCAAAATCAGTGAGGCGTGCACACGGAACCGGTGATCGCGTCCAAGAGAAAGGTGAGGGATTTGGTGATGCACACCTTGTACCTCCCTTTGCTATTACATCCCTCCAATCAAGAGAGGGGGAGCGACTGCAAATCCATCTCCCGCCATCTCTGAAATCTCAGGCCAATACATGGAGCTGGATTCACACCTTATGCGCCCTTAGGCGCAGCGTCTTCAGCACCCCCGCGTCTGCAGCTGACCGTGTTTTCCGTAAAAAATGAAATGAAAAGAAATATAAACACAGCCTCCCCAGGAAGGCACAAGACCCTTCACCACACACGGTGCTCCCAGCCCAAGCCAGGGTGCAGCCCACCCGCCCCAGGCAAGGTGCAAGGAGGAGACTGTACCTCTCCCTGAGTGTCTTCCATCCCTCCCACAGCCCAGCGTGGCAGCCCCACTCCAGCTCTGCCCATGCTAGTGAATGGGGCACTGTCCACGCCCCTCTCTCTTCCGCCCTGGCATGGGATGGAGGCAGCAGGGTGGCCAAGATTGGGAAAGGGCTGGGATGCTCCCAGCATCTTCATCAGCCACCCCACCCCACCCGGCCACGGCTCACAGCACCCCCAGGCGAGCTGACTCGGACGCTCACCCTGCTCCAGCCACCACATGGCAGGGCTGCCACCATCCCAAGCCAGGAAACCGCCCGCCCGCAGGGGAGCTGTATGTGTTCACTTTCTAACTTTTAATCCACTTTAAAACTTTTAGATGCCCCTAGAACCCTCCTAGGCACGTCCCTACTGTGCCAAATTGGCAATCCGGCACTGCCAATACACACAGGTGAACACAAACGCTGCCAAATCTGGCACGCCTTAGGCAAAACTCCCATGGACTGTAATTGAGTCCAATGGCAGCTCTGCCTAAGTGAGGACTCCAATGTTTGGTCCTGGAGCTCATTCTCTCCTGAACCACTGACACAACTTATCTAGAGTAGTGGCGGATTCTCCCTCAATGACAATTTTTTAAACCAAAATTGGGTGTTTTTTTCTAACCCATCTGCTCTAGGAATAATTTTGAGGACGTTCTACGGTGGGAGGTCAGACTAGATGACCACAACGGTCCCTTCTGGCCTTGGGATCTAGAAAAATCGTCTCTTTTCTGCTCGCTCCGGGTTTGTTCGAAAGCCCCGCGAAGTCAGTGGAATGATTCCCACTGAGTGGTGGAACAGGTCCTTTCTTTTTACTCCCTCACCCGAGTCTTTTCCTCATCTCTCCTTTCTCCCCAGTTCCTACCTCCAGCCCCTCATTCCTTATCCTCTCCCCCTAGTTCCTTTCCTGTTTCCCGCTCTCCCTGGCTCTGGCTCGCCCACTTGCCCTTTCTGCCTTTCTCACAGCACAGGCGCTGACAGAATGGGGACACCGAATACAGTTACAATAATGTCAGCAGCTCAGGGGAGGGGAAGGGAAAAAATGAAAAGGGGGGGGGGGATTTAGAGGTTTTTAATTAGATCTCGGAGCTGAGTGACTTGCACTTAATATGCAAATTTCTTAAGTCCTTCCATTGTTAAGTGAAATGAGAGTTTTATTTAAATGTGAGGGTGGTTGGGAGATGGTGAAGGGTAATTGCAGCAGTGAAATGCAAACTGCCTTGTTTCAGGGAGCCAGTAACATTTCAGAAATGTAGGGGAATTGAGGCTAATGTGCAAGCCCTTCTCTTAGCTGGGAGCGAAGCTGCTTGCAGAAAGCACAGGCTGTCGTGGAGACGTCAGGCTAGGATGCAGCCATGGCTTTCAATGCCTGCCTCATAACCAGGCTTGGGAAAATTCCGATTTATAGATGGTAACCCCGGGCGACTGTCAATTTCTCCCTCTATCTTCCCCACCTCCCCCTCCCCACCAAATAATTACCGCCCTCAATAATCAACATGGACAGGAAGGAAAAGTGACAAATATCCAACAGGATGCTCTTGTGGGGAACTGGTGCCCTCTCTTGCTGTTAGCCCTATCTGGCAGTCAATGAATAAGCAAGTAAGGAATTAATCCTGCCCCCCACTTTCGCTCAATGGCTTTAATGGGGCAGGTTCACATATAACCAGAATTTCTGTTCCAGGCTCCTTGGCATTTTAGTTAGGGTGACCAGACAGCAAATGTGAAAAATCAGGACGGGGGTGGGGGTAATAGGAACCTATATAAGAAAAAGACCCAAAAATCGGGACTGTCCCTATAAAATCGGGACATCTGGTCACCCTAATTTTAGTCAGGTCGGTTTCCGGTTGCTGGATCCAAACCTGCTCCTGTGGGTTTAGTTCCGGATTGGATGCTCAGCAGGGGAGGGGCCTGTTTTGCAGTTCTGGTTCTGATCTGGAGAGATTTCACCCGGTGACAGCAACACCTAGCGTGCAAGAATTGCCGAGTCAGCAGAATCCTGGAGCGGTAGAACCTTTGCGCCTGAAGTCAACCCCCCTCGACCTAGGGAGCCCACTACGTAATGTAACCCACGTACGAGGCCAATTCCCAGTGTTGACCAATAACGGAGGCTGTAGCGGATCCAAGAGCTCTGCCCCAGTGCAGGCTTATTATCAGACATGACAGTTTTATATGTGAACAGCAGGACCCCTCGCTCCAATTGGCCTGTGAGGAGGACACCTGTTCTTCCTTGGGTGCCCACGTTACTCTGCCCACCCCACTGCAGAGGACTGCACGGGAACTAGGAAAGCATTCTGGAGAAATAAAGGGCCCAGACAGGGAATCAGGTGGGCGTGGTGTAGCCATCAGTCCCTTGATTAGCCTAGGCCAGGACTTAGCAAGTTCTGAAGCGGTGATAATAGGCAGCGCATGTTGTGTTTGCTCATTCTGAGCACTAGAAATCCAGAGAGACCCACAGGTCTCTCTCTGTCCAGCCACCTCAGCAAAACAGCTTTTATATTAATGAAACCATGAGCAGAAGTATGAAAAGAAAAGAAAAAATCAAATGCGTATCTAAAAATGTAGTTTCACCTAATTAGACGGCACAAACACCAAAAGGCCTTAATGAAATTCACATGATTACTGCCTAGCATCACTATAGGGCAGAGTTAAGGTTGTTTGGGTGCCTTCACTGCCTATTTCTTACCTTAACATGCTGCAATTAATTTTAAGTGTAACCTTAATTCTGAATGTCCTGGGTTTATGGTTATGGGATAATTACTACATCCCTTTAACGTTTTATATCCTTACATTACTGATACGTGCTCTCAACCTTAGCTCCATCTGAATATCCTTTTATTGTTTGTGAACAGTCATTACCACAGAGTGTGGTTTCTTCCCGACTGTGAAGGACGTTATAGTGAGTGGTTGAGCTGAGCTGGATGGTTTTGGAGGGGATGAAGGGAATAGGGAGTAACCAGACATGGGGGAGTCTACCCCTTAAGCAATACTGCCTACTTGTCAGTCCACCCCGTCACCTAGCGTGGCCCTTTAAGAGTTTGCGCTGGTCTGATACACCAAGCGCGAGGAGACAAGGGGAGGGAGAAAAGGGATCCTGGGAAAAAATAGCACTTAGGAGGGCCTGTTTCTCTGTGTTTAAGGGCCCGGGACCTGGAGCCTTGCAGAGATGGTGGGGCAGGGCTCCCCTTTCACCCAGTCAATAAGAAATCAGCTGGGAGAAGGGGCCAGCATAAATGTTGGCCTCCTCCTACCCAGCAGGGCAGATGCCAGCAGACATAGAAAGGAGTAAGAAGGCAGGGCTCTGAGTTAGCCAGGAACAGACCCCAGTAGAGAGCTGCCAAGCCCTCTGAGCTTGAGGGCTAAGTGGGGCCAATTTAGGGAGAAAAAGTGCCACTCGGCTCCAGGAGGCGAGCTGGGGATGTGAGAGGGATAGTCACGGTTTGAATTAGCTAGCTCCAGGAGGTGCGCTGGGACTCCTGGCATATGGAGAAGATGAGGGCTGACAGAGAAGGTGCTACCCAGCTCCAGGAGGAGAGTTAGGGATCCTGCCATGAGGCGAGAGACTGACCGAGAACCCTGAGGGGACTGGGAGCAGAGCTTAGACGAATCCTGAAAACCAGAAGCACCTTTTGCTTATTTGAGACTTTTTGTTATGGCCCTTTTTAAAAGAGGTTTGTCATAAAGAAGCCCTAGAAAGGGTATTGTTGAATCAAGTGTCAAGAGTGCCTGAAGCACAATTACTGGCTTCCTGAGAAGGGAAACTGAGGCAAGGAATACTTGCAGCTCCATACGAACTCAGCAGAGGGCGTTACAGGGCAGGCACACCCTACGACGCAGACTACAACCAAATCCCCTTTGACTTGGGAAGCCAACACCCTTGAGAGCATTGACAGCGGTGTCATGGGGGTGCCTGTGACAACCGTGTAGGAATTTTACTTCTCAAGGGAAGAAAAAGTTTATATATAAATATATATATTAAAAAAAAAAACCCATCAACCTACATCTCAGCGGGGTTTAATCACTCATAATTGCTGCCATCCGGCTGCGTCGTGTCTGACCCAAAAAGTTCAGGGAGAAGCACACACATGCAAACACAGTGCGGGGAAAGGAGGCGGAGAAGGAATATTAGTTTGATAGAGCAGGGTGATAAAAACCCAGGCTAAGAAGGGAGGTGAAGGGAAGGGGAGGTAGGAGGAGAGGCTTGGGAATAGAGAGAGAGATTAAGGAGACATGGGCTATTTCATAATCCAAACGCTTCGCTTAAGAAGCAAAATAACCCAGAGAGTCATTAAAAAACCACAACCCACCACACAGGCCCTGCCGGAGGTCTGGAACTCACTAATAAGTCATGCCAGTGAAGAGCAGGAGAGAGCCTTAATGATCACCCTTTGACTAATGACAGTCCCTTTGCTAAAGGGGAGCAGAGTGGAGAGAGAGGACCCCGGGGCTCTCGGCATTAGATACAGCGGGATGAAACACATCCACCTCGCCCACCCCGTCCCTGCTGGTGCGCCGGATGCATGAGGGATGCCTCTGGCTGTGCGGCCCAGACACAAAGCAACAATCAAGGATTTTCTACTTAATGAGCCCGGTTCCTCCCCCAACCCAGCAGCCTGGATCCCAGATTGGAGAGGGACCCCGCCTTAGAGCCAGCTAGGTCCAACTGGCCAGGCAGAGTGTGCCACTCCAATTAAAATCCTCACTGCTAACGGCTGTTTGTCTTGGGTTTGTTTTTTTTTTTACTTTCCATCCCTTTCCCTCCTCTAAGCTCAGCACGGAGAGAAGGGTCCAATTAGCGTGGCGACCGTGTAGTCATCAGTTGCAGAGGAACTATTTAATGCCACAAGACGGTCCGCGGGTGGGGGTGACCGTGACCGTTACGGACGTGCTGACTCATTCCCTGCCCCACGCACCATATAAATTACTCAAGGGAAGGCCCTGGGAGAAGGTGATCAAACCTTCCCTGTGCGGATGCAAGAGGCACTAAGACCCTGTGCAGGTATGCAGAGCTGTTCTGTTAAGTCAGCCTGGATGCTGAATCTCTTGCCCTGTGATTAAAGAGAACTGTTCCTGAGTCATGCTGAAGGTGGATCCACTTAGCTACAGCCAGCCTAGCAAGGGAGTGCTAGGACACGGGAGGGATCTCCTAAGGGCACACCAGTTCATGGATGAAGTTTAAGGTGGGGGGTTCTGCTTTCGAGTTACCACCTGGGATGATGGGGGAGATTGGGGATGAAGGCCCCAATTCAACAAAGCCTTTAAGCATGTTCTCAGCTGCAAGGGTAGGTTTACACTGCAGCTGGAAGGTGCGATTCCCTGTTCAAGTAGCCAGACACATGCTAGCTGTGCTTGAGCTAGCGTGCTAAACATCACAGCGAAGCTGTGGCGGCAGCATGGGCTAGCCGCCCGAGTACAGCCTCGTCCAAGACTGGAGGTCCCACTAAAGTCAATGGGATCTAAGCTTTTCTGAACGGGGCCCTACATCAGGGTCTGTGTGTTCTGTTGAGGGCAGGGGAGGGGAAACAGCCTGTTAACAGCTCCCCCTCTTAGGGGATGGGATATTTAACCCCACAATCACACAGCCCGTGCTGCCCACAGGCCATAGCTGTCAAGACAGAGTCTTCATATTCAGTCTAATTTTTCTTTTTTTAAAAATTTCATCTCATTTCCCCCCCCCACGACACCCCCATGAGTTACGCTAACCAATCTGTGCTTATACCCGTCAGCTATTTGTATACTAAGGTGACCAGACAGCAAATGTAAAAAATCGGGATGAGGGTGGGGGGTAATAGGAGCCTATATAAGAAAAAGTCCCAAAAATCAGGACTGCCCCTATAAAATCAGGTCATCTGGTCACCCTATTTGTATATGGACATTCCCGCCCAGGCCTGATTCACTACTGCCCGGCTCTTGGTGTCATTATTTATAGCTGTGCAAAATAAGTGTAAATTGCTACCGTCCTCCTGACTGGATGGCCCGCTACACCCACGTTGCACAAGTGTGAGCAAGGAGGACCAGTGCACGGATGGGGAGAGCGAGGCCCTCCATTGGCGATTAACTTTTGCTATCTCTATGGGAATCACTCCTGCCAGCCCCCTGATCTTTGTGTTGCTTTATCTGAACTCTTTCCAGGCTGAAAGCAATGTCGCGGTTGTGATCATCACACCAGGGCAGGGGAGAGAGGGAGCATTCTCACTCCGCTCCCTGTTTTGGTGCCTTTGCGCATGCAGATCACAGCTCTACCGATGCTCCTATTTTGGGCTGCTGTTCTACATCACCAGCTCGTGCTTCGTTGGCTGCCCACTGTCACCGCCGAGGGCCTGTCTTCATTAGAAATTTGCTTCAAGGTAGCTACTTTGGTACAAACCCCTAATGTAGATGAGCTGCACTGGTGTAAAACGGGGCCTGCACAGAGCAACACTGCACTGGTGTGAGCTTCATTGTCCGCTGGGGCACTGCAGTTGCAGTTAAGTTTTGCATCAGCGTCGCTGCATCAATATGAACTTCCCTTATGTAGACAGGCCCTGAGTCTCTTTCAGCCATGAACCTTCACCGGGTACCTCCCTTCCACTCAGTGTCTGTGGTCTGGATTATTTTCCCCCTAGTTGTATTAACTTGATTATTTCTCCAGCTGACTCTCAGTTTGGCTGTGGTTCCACTCCGTAAGGCCCAGATCCTGCTGTGAGCCCCACCTGGATGCAAAATGTCTGACCATGCAGAGCTCACTGCAGCATCAGGATCTGAGATTCTTTTGTTCTGTTGCCCATTCTTCTGAGATACACGTCGCCCTTTGCCAAGAGGTAGCAGAAGTCCGGGTCCTTGCAAACAGACCTTTTAGGAGGAGGAGAAATCAGTGAAGTGGAGTTTGGGTATACACGGAGTGCAACTGAGTTACACCCATACATCAGTCCTGAACTAAGATGGTCAAACAGCATGCAGGGCAATCTCTTCTTTCAGTAATCTCAGCTCACTACCAATGCCCAGAGAGCAACTCTGCCTCACGCACTGACTCCAGTCAGAGACCAAGGCACAGAGCAAACTCACACAGCTCCCTCTCTCCTTAATC
>NC_048318.1:8049743-8088937 GCF_013100865.1 Trachemys scripta elegans
GGGAAGTGGGAGGGGCAGGGGCGGGGCTAGGGCGGGGCTCCTCCCGTCCTCTTTTTTTCTTGCTGAAATATGGTAACCCTAAAAATCGGGACATCTGGTCACCCTATTTGTATATGGACATTCCCGCCCAGGCCTGATTCACTACTGCCCGGCTCTTGGTGTCATTATTTATACCTGTGCAAAATAAGTGTAAATTGCTACTGTCCTCCTGACTGGATGGCCTGTTACACCCACGTTGCACAAGTGTGAGCAAGGAGGACCAGTGCACGGATGGGGAGAGCGAGGCCCTCCATTGGCGATTAACTTTTGCTATCTCTATGGGAATCATTCCTGCCAGCCCCCTGATCTTTGTGTTGCTTTATCTGAACTCTTTCCAGGCTGAAAGCAATGTCGCGGTTGTGATCATCACACCAGGGCAGGGGAGAGAGGGAGCATTCTCACTCCGCTCCCTGGTTTGGTGCCTTTGCGCATGCAGATCACAGCTCTACCGATGCTCCTATTTTGGGCTGCTGTTCTACATCACCAGCTCGTGCTTCGTTGGCTGCCCACTATCACCGCCGAGGGCCTGTCTTCATTAGAAATTTGCTTCAAGGTAGCTACTTTGGTACAAACCCCTAATGTAGATGAGCTGCACTGGTGTAAAACGGGGCCTGCACAGAGCAACACTGCACTGGTGTGAGCTTCATTGTCCGCTGGGGCACTGCAGTTGCAGTTAAGTTTTGCATCAGCGTCGCTGCATCAATATGAACTTCCCTTATGTAGACAGGCCCTGAGTCTCTTTCAGCCATGAACCTTCACCGGGTACCTCCCTTCCACTCAGTGTCTGTGGTCTGGATTATTTTCCCCCTAGTTGTATTAACTTGATTATTTCTCCAGCTGACTCTCAGTTTGGCTGTGGTTCCACTCCGTAAGGCCCAGATCCTGCTGTGAGCCCCACCTGGATGCAAAATGTCTGACCATGCAGAGCTCACTGCAGCATCAGGATCTGAGATTCTTTTGTTCTGTTGCCCATTCTTCTGAGATACACGTCGCCCTTTGCCAAGAGGTAGCAGAAGTCCGGGTCCTTGCAAACAGACCTTTTAGGAGGAGGAGAAATCAGTGAAGTGGAGTTTGGGTATACACGGAGTGCAACTGAGTTACACCCATACATCAGTCCTGAACTAAGATGGTCAAACAGCATGCAGGGCAATCTCTTCTTTCAGTAATCTCAGCTCACTACCAATGCCCAGAGAGCAACTCTGCCTCACGCACTGACTCCAGTCAGAGACCAAGGCACAGAGCAAACTCACACAGCTCCCTCTCTCCTTAATCCACCTCTACACACAACCTTGCTTAATTCAAAAGAAGCACAACACAAACAGCACATCTCCCCGGGAGTCAAAACTTGCTTGCACCCCAAGAAAAAAGAATTTGGAAGACTGCACAACAGTGCCACATACCGGTGCCTTCCATAACAAAATTCTCTGTCTGTCCTGGGTGTTCACAACTTCTCCTGCTTTAGGGCCAGACTGTGTTTAGTCCCAGAACAGTTCACAAGAAAGGGGTGTGGGCAAGGAGCATTCTCCTCCCTGGAGATGGGTCATAATTCCAGAAAGTAAAGGCTGCTCCCTGTAGCGCTTCATTCCAAGACTGTGTGAATGCACCGAGTCCAGCTCCTAAACTGAGAGCAGATTGCTTAGCGCTCTCTTGGCTTTGGGGAGGGGAATAAAAAGGGCCTCCCAAGGAAGATATTCCAAAGAATTTACGACTCAATCAAGCAACTCAAAAGGAGCATAAATGGAATTAGTTTTAATATTGTTAAGTTGCAAAAATACAGGCATATGTGCATGCCAAAGCTAAAACGGATGCATGCAGCGAGGGGAAACATATGGGTGCCCATCTGGTAAAAAGCGCATTGCTAGACCTTCCTACACTTCTCATTTACAACGAGAAGCAAAGTTAGTGAACATAAATTTGCTTTGCAAAAAACGTGCAAGGAACAGCTTGCTTGCCCATAACTGTTTTACTGAGCAAGATATGAATAACCTTGATTTCTCATCTCAGCCACACTCTCGGGGGATTAATTAGCCTCTAAACAGGTCTTCGGATGGGGAAACAGAGCGCCTTGGAGATAGGAAGGCAAAAGAAACAGAGGAGGCGACAAGACTAGATGACACAGCAGGTCAATATATTAGATGTCTCTCGTTAGTCATTTGCAATTGTACCTGGTTCAGGTCACAAGTGCGATTACTTTGGTGGGGCTCCACCATATTTATTACTGGCTGATTAGATATTAAAACAGCAAGTAGAAAGCTACTGCTGCTGCACAAGATTGGATCAGGAAAATCCCAGGGCTACACCAAAGCAGAAGGAAGCAGAGTGGGTGCTTTCTGTACCAGTGCGGTCACCTGAACCGAGCGACGGTATGTGGGGGGATTAGGAACAGGGCAGTGTAATCTGGGATTGATCCCCACTGGCAGAGCTGTATGGGGACCAGGTACTGAAAGAGCAGGGGGACTGAAGGGCATGCCTGAAAAGCTTTGCCAGAGCATAGTTTGTGTCCAGCTGCTGATGGGGCGTGGGGTGCATCAGTAACCGAGTGGGGGCGGGGGGCTAGGGATACAATGGCAGAGGGTGCTGTAGCTCAGATAAGATGCATCAGCAAAGTTCAGTGGCTTTGGGTCAGGACTAAGGTGCAACAGAAACGCTGGGCAGGGTTGTTTTTCCCTCCCAGGACCAAGCCCAAATTGAATTAGTGCAATCAGCCTGTCAAGTCAATGAGAACTGAAGGCTCAAAAAATTGTCAGTGCGGAGGCGAGGGGTCAGCAGCTGCCTGTTCAGGAGCAGACCCTACTGTCGAGCGAAGACGCAGCAACGTTACAAAGATCTGCTAGCTGTCTCAATGCCTGGTGCCTTCGGAAGCTACAGATCCCACCAGCACATGCCAATTGTACTTCTCTTTCCCTCCCCGCCCGCAGGAAGGAAACAAAAAGAGTGACACTGTGTAATATAAATAGGAACAGGTGTGGTCTCTGACTGCAGAGAGACGGAAGGGCATGAAACATGGGGAAAAAACCAGTTCTCTCCCTGACACATAGTTACAGTAGCAGAGCAGAACAGTGGGCGTCACGGCTCCTGGGTTGTCTGCCAGTGGCCTCCTGTGTGCTTTTGGGCGAGTCACTCTATATAAGCCTCATTCCCCCATCTGTTATATGATATTTCTCTCCCTCCTGAGAGGGGCTGTGAGTGTGAATTCATTAACGTTTGGAGAGATCCTTGGATTTATCAAGTTTCAATAAAGCATCATTTTTTGACTGCTTCTGCATTTTCCAGGCCCATCAGTGAGCAGAAGTACACATGCCGAAGAAAGACTTGAGCACAGCTCTTCTCGGGATATTTACTACCTGTCCGAAACCCGGGATAAGCCAGCATCTCCTGAGAGCGTTGGATCAAAGGGAATTCGGAAAGATCAGCTCGGTTCCTGCCAGCGACTGAGAGCTCACAATTCCCAGCCATGCGGATGGGAGTTAAGGATGTGCAGCACTTTGCGGGATCAGGCTCCGCATGCAATCTGAGACCAAATACCTGTCTCCAGCTTTCACACTAAGAGACATGCAGTGCTCCCCCTTGATGAGAAGTGTGAGTAGTAATTAAGATGCCTTCAAAGGGGCCTCCAGCCTAGATAAGCCTTCATCTCTCCAGCAGAAGAAGGATCCTGGTTATGACAGTCTAGATACCTGTGATTGCTTTAACAAGAGCATTTTCATCCCGGAAGTATTTTACTAAGGTTCTTTTATGTCCCCCATTATCTTAGTATCTGAGCAGCTCCCAGTCTTTAACGTAGCTCTGTCAGTACCCCTGTAAGGCAGGGTAGTGCTTTGATTCCCATTGTACAGGCTAAGTGACTTGTCTAAGGTCATAAGATCGTAGAAGTGTAGGGCTGGAAGGAACCTCGCGAGGTTATCAAGTCCAACCCCCTCACTGAGGCAGGACCAAGTAAACACCCCTGAAAAGGTGTTTGACCAACTTGTTTTTAAAAACCTCACCACCTCACTTGAAAGCCTATTCCAGTGCTTAACTATCCTTATAGTAAGAAAGTTTTTCCTGATATCTGACCAAATTCTCCCTTGCTGCGGATTAAGCGCTACGCCTCTTGCCCTACCTCCACACAAGAAGCTCACACAAGAAATCTGCAGCAGAGTATGCAATTAAACCCTGTTCTCTCATGTCCCAAATGAAGACTGTAACCATTGGACCAGCTTCCTCTCTATGGCCCTAATTCAGGAAAGCCTCCCTACTCAAGTAATCACTTAAGTGCATTCTTCACTTTGAGCACGTGCTCCTACTGAATTCAAAAGGACTTGAGCATGTGCTTAAAATTAACCTTGTGCTTAAAGGCTTTCCTGACCTGGTGCCTATGAATGGACATTCAGTAGTTGAAAGAGGGGAGGGGGAAGGGAGACAGAAATACTTTGGAAGAAACATTTGCATGCAGCTAGATTTCCATTGGTCTCAAAACAAATAAATGAAAAAATTAAGTAAAAGGGGGAAAAAAAGCCCCTTGCCGGCATTTTCAAAAGTGCCTCGTGATTTCTGAGGCCTTAATTTTGGGATTTTCAACTTGAGAGATTTTTAAAGGGCCTGATTCTCAGAGGACAAGGTGCTCAGCATTCTCTGAAAATCCGGTCCCTGGAGCTGGACACCCAAAACCGGAGACATGTAAGATCACTAGGCCCTTGAGAAAATGAAGGCCTCTGTGTTTAAAGGCTGGGACAGAAATGGACAAAAGACATGGAGTTAAAAAAAATCAAAGCGATAAAAACAAAAAACAAAAAGATAACGATATCAGCTGAGTTGAGCATAGATGGTCAGTCTGACCCTGGAATATCCTCAGCATTTTTCCCTTTGTGTCATGACTTCAATGCTGTATTTAAGTCCCTGGGGTTTTTATTGTTTTTTTTTTTTTTAAATCTTTCCATGTACGGTCTATAAAAAGTGAGTTAAAGCATTTACCAGAAGCCAAGATGCCTTCAAAAAGATCTTCAGGCTTATATAAATATGTATTTAGGATCAACTAAATACATACTGGGGATTTCAAGCATTTGTAAAGATGTCTTTCTTCACTGGTTGCAGAGAGAAATTGGTTTGTGTGTTATACATCTGCACTTGTTACATATATTGTGTTTTGCACTGATTATGTTTTAGTGCAGACAGTAATGGTACGTTACATATATAATACACATTTTGCTACACATTACCAACGTTTTGTTGTGTGTTTATGCTGTACATATGTCGGTAGATATGTTACATGCCTTTGCATGCATGTTTTGTGTATGTTGGCATGTGTGTCATACATTAAATTCTTCTCTCAATTAACATCAGTTTACCTCTAGTATATATCAGGTAAATAACACTATTAGTTACTTTAGATTTACACTGGTGTAACTTGAGAGAGGAATTTACTGTACGACATGTATACCAAAATGCATGTAACAAATGTTCCAAAGTACATAAAGCAAGCATGCCAACACACGTGTACAATTCATGTAACATATCTACCAATACACATACTGTAAAAATGTAGTCCTGGCAGTTATGGTATATGTACTATGTGTGTTTCTGATATGTTTGTCATACATGGTCTGGTACATGATTCATTTACGTGGCAAACATTATTCCCATAATTCCACCTATGCTGTGCACATATGTACCGTGGCTGGATGGCTAATTTTGAAAGGGTATGGGAGACATGGATGGGCCTATAAGCTTGAAAACTATATTACTGGTTAAGGGCCATATTTTGCATTGACTCTCACTTCTTATTCAATCGCATTGGCCCCCAAACTTCCAGATCTGCCTGGCAGTTTAAGTAACAAGTACCAGATCTTTGGCAGTATATTCTCCACTGGCTACTGGGGAATACATAAATGTGAGACATGCTAAAGTAGGGTCTGGTAGGATACTGTCTCTGAGGAGAAGCAGGTGATTTACGATGATCAGTAACAGAGTGATGAGATGAAAGAGCAAACCTATTATGCTAAGCAGGAGCCCTGAATACTGAAATAAAGTAGAGCCAAGAGAAAGAGGATCCTACCGATGCTTGGAATAGATACTGCATGGCTGTGTGCTTAAGGCACATGTCTTTAAGATCTGGCCTGACATTTTAGGAGGGAAGAGCTAAAAGGAGGTTGGTCTCGATGCAAAGCAAGCTGGGGAGCAGGTGCAGGGCTGCCATGAGGCACAGCAGAGATGACTGAATTGAGCTAGGAGATTTAGAGCAGCATTGCAGGAGAGCCAGGAGTGAACAGAAGCGAGTGTTACCGCCAGCACAAACTGACTGGGCCGCTGGTCAGCAGCAGATGGACGTATGGCTTTGGCAGGTCCCATCAGTGGCAGAGAGGCCTTTGTCTGCAGTGCACAGTAAATCAGGTGCCTTAGAGGTAAATATTTTCACCTGCTCTGTTCTCAACAAGGAGGGCAAGAATTATGCCAGCTCCATGGTTCAGTAAGAGGCAGTGGGGTAAGTAGGGCGGTGTGGTCTGGTACACCGTACCAGTAAGATATTTAGAGCCGGTACGCTGTACTGGTAAGATATTTAGAGCCGGTACATTGTACTGGAAAGACACAGGAGGAACAGAATGTGGGGCCACCAGGCGGTCCCATGCCGGCAGCTCCTCCAGCACAGCTGTACCGTCCTCAGCTCTGCTCCCAGCCCTTCCATGCAGCTGCATCTAGCGTCTGCTGTCTGGGGTCTGAACACAGCCACGCCAGAGGACAGGGCTCTTCCCCCGCCCCCTTTAGCTGGTGCAGAATACTGGTAAGAAATGAATTCTACTTGTACTACCGGTAACAGGAGACAGAGGCTTTCACCTCTAAGAGACTGGCTCGTTCCTGCAGCTGTCCCCAGATGAACGTTTGGGGGTCTGAGGGAATCAGTCCAGTTCTTGGTCTACAGAAGAAAAAACATTGGCTCTTACAGCCCCTTGTTGACAGTCACAGCAGTGTGACCAGCCCTGAATGGGACATGGAGGCTGTATTCCTCTCTCACCCANCATGCATTCATGACTGTGGTGGAGCATTCTCAATGTTCACATTGGTGGTTGTGACCCAAGAGCCCCTGGGTGCCAACTGGCAGAGGAAACAGGGTGCATAAGGTTGTACAAGGATCCCTGGGTCAGATACTGGCATAACAGCCCACTGAAGGGTGGTATGGGAGGTCTCTGTTGAGAGTCAGTTTCCCACTCATCATAATCAATGCAAAATGTATGGACAGCTCATGTTTAAGGAGTTATGTACCTATATCGAAAATGATGTTCTTCAAGCCGTGGGGTTATGGCAGCTTGCGAGGAGGTGACGTGCCTTGGAGATGTTCCTGTCAGGCAGGAAGTAACTGACACCAATCTCCCTGTCTGGCCACTTGTGTATCGTTTACCTATTTGCATACTGAGCCAGGTGCAAATTGAGAGATTGTAAAATCTACAAGGAAGGAATTCTACTGGAAGAAACAAACAGCGGAAGGAGGGGTTACCTGTTTATGAAAAGGACAAAGGATAGGTCTGGTATATCTTGGTGTGCAAAGCGACACACGGAATCCTTCACCTAGGAAGCAAACTGACCATATTCATGTCTCATGAAAGAAGGCTCAGAGCCAGCCTGGCTGTAAAGCACTGCAGGGACTTTGGGAAGAGCAATTCTGTACTCGACAGGAGTGTATCTGGTTAATTAAATCTAGGCTCTAGAGTGCGTGTTATGATTTGATTTTGTAACCGTTTGTTTCCAAGACTTCTACTTGCTACAATTTGAATCTCTGTGCTTTGTTAAATCATTTTATACTTGCTGTCACTATAAACTAATCTACGTGCCGCGATTTAAGCAGAGCAGTGATCTAATGTGGAACTGGTAAGCTGGGCTGTGCTCTTTCTTTGGAAGCAGCGGATCAATGAATACTGCAAGTGTCCAGAGGACCAGGGGCTGGACAGTCCAGGGAGATGCTCGGAGGGATCAGGGGTCGGACTGTGACAGCAGGGCCTGCAAGGCCAAGAGGGGAGGCTTGTGTTTGCCATGACCAGTTCTGTTGGGGAGCAGACCCACAACAGCAAGGCCGGCTCCAGGCACCAGCTGAGCAAGCTGGTGCTTGGGGCGGCAGATTGTTTGAGGCGGCATTCTGCCCAATCCTAGGGCGGCACGGCCGCTTTTTTTTTTTTAATTTATTTCGCTCCAGCCGCCCTGTAGGGGGCGGCGGCGCGGAGAACCAGAGCGCCCTGCAGGGCAGTCCTCTTCCTTCCCTCCCCGCCGACCGGAGGGGAGCCCTCGCGGAGCAGTGGGAGGGGCCGCGTGGCAGTGCCCCTGCTGTAGCCCTGGCCATCCCCTTCTCTCTCTCTCCCGCCTGCTCCCTCCCCCACCCCACCCCCAGCCGGTCCCCCTGCACCGTGCCTCAATTTCCCCCTTTGTAGACATGGCACTGACCCTGTGTCTCCGGGGGATAGAGGGCTCCGGGGGATAGAGGGGCTTCATTCATTAGTGTCTATAAAATGCTTTGGGATGCTGGGACAGAAGGGGCTAGCAATATGCAACGTATTATTGTTATGAATAATAACTCCTTGTCCCTCAGCCCATTCTGGGAGCCAATCCCTCCCCCTTGCTAAGCAGGAGCATGGAAGCCTCACCCAGGAAACTAAATAGTTATGACTCTGTGTTTATTTAGCCTCTTTCACCCACAGACCTCAAAGATTTTTTACAAACATTAATCACTTACGCCTTGCAGTGTCCCTGCGGCACGGTGAGGTTAAGTAACTGGTCCCATGCAAGTTCCATGATGGCCATTTTACACATGGGAAACTGAGGCACAGAGGAGTTAAGTAACTTACCCAAGGCCACCCAGCAAATCAGGCAGAACCCCACAAAGATCCTATGAATCCTGACTCCTGCTCTCCTGGTGCCATTCCATCACTACAATTCCAGGAACACTATCAGGAGCCAAGGATTAAGGGCAAAGGGGCATAGAGAGAGAAATACACAGGAAGAAAAACTGAGCAATCCCTCCTGTGGCTAATCCCCTACTGTATTTTAGTGTATCTGTTCAGAACCATTGCAGATGCCTGAAGTCCCAGTGCCCATCTCAAAGCATCCTCTTACCTTTTCCAGACAGGTGCCTCCATGTCACCGTAGGCTCTGGTCTCCCAAAGGCCAGGCACATGAGAGTTACGCTGCTCCCTTCGTTCACCGTGATGTCTGAGGAGATGTTTATAATCTGGGGAGGAACTAGAAAGAAAAGAGAGAGAGAGAGAATGAGGAGAAATTCATGAGAACTGTGTCTGATCCAAGGCTCATCCTTAATGCTTTGGCAATCTCAAGCCTTCCACTCTGGTACAGCACGTCTGAAGTGTCTCAGGGCTGAATTATGCAGGCTCAGAGAGTTTGGAGTAAACCACATTCCTAGTGCTTCCCCTACTACACTTGGGAAGTCTCTACTGAAGTGTCAATGCAATACCAGCTGTTCAAAGGCCCACTCAGGAGCTGCAGCCTCATTCCACAGTCCAAGGCTTGTTTAAAAGCACTGACATATCCCACCACCCAGAAGGGAATCCACCTACTTTCCAAGTACCCTTGTTTCTAAAAGAGACATGTTGGACGCTCTAGGAGCCTGGCCATTTGCATCCAGATGGTTTACACACCCCACAGTTTGAAATACCCGCTCTTCTTGCAAAGTTTGAATAGCACAGAGCGGTCAACTTACTACAACAAAAACATGCCGCTGTTCCCCAACGTTCCTCAGTAGAGCATCGAGGGATTAGCGTAAGCAAATGAAACCTGTCTGGGTTCATCACATAAAGCACATTTTATAGTGATCAGAGATGAACCCGAAACAAACCTCCTGATCTCGTCACCGTAGAACGAGATTTCACAGCTTGGCCCAGAGAATATAACCCCTGGACACTTTTAGGGCCTGATCTAAAGCCCATTGAAGTCAGTGGAATTTCTATTGACTGTGGATCAGGCCCTTACAATGCTGGCTACAGTTACTGCCTTCGGGTGGTACATAGGACCCACGAGTGCTCTGGGTGCTTTGCAGACAGGTGGGAAAACAGGCTTGTGCCCTGCAAGATTTACAGTCTGCAGATGGTGTTTTAAGAAAGGGGAAAGAGATGGAATGGAAGACAAGATTTTCCCTGCCCCCCCTTTCCTAATTATGATTTGGGTTTTGTTTTGGTTTTTTTTAATGCTCAGTCCATTTGCTCTAGGGTGCTGTTCTTGCTGCTTATGATCCTTGTCTGTTTGCTGTTGGGTTTGTAACCCAGGTCTGTAGGCTTTTTAAATTTGCTGCCTTGCTTTTTAAATCCTGATCCATGTATAGGCAGTTACTGACGTGGCTCTGTCCACTCACAGAGTGGGAAGAGTTTTTTGTTTTGTTTTTTTCCAAACCACGCCCTGCTGATTTGATTTGGGACACAGTCCAGGACCTCAGCCACCTGCTACCCTCCCTGCCATAGAATGAGTGCTTGGGAGTAGCACAATTCCCCGCCCTACCCACCTGAAAATGGAAAGCCTGAGATGGTCTTTTCAGATGACCCTCTCCCCTCCCAGAGCCCCCCATCCTCCTCCCCCTCGCTCAGCTACTCCCAGAGAAAAAGCATTCAAATCCCTTTCAGCAGCTGTTACTTTAAAAAAAATAGCCATGTGACTCCATTCTTGCCCTGGTAATTCAGACCCTGTCTGCTTTGCAGCCTGCCTGCTCCTGGATTCAGTGCCACGCCCCTGGCTGGGAGTCCAGGGCTGCAGCACCACCACAAGTCCTAAGGTTGTGGAGACCATCCCAGAAGACCCCTTCCCACAGCCCAGGCCTGAGGTCATGCAGGGATTATCCCCATCCCTTCATGATTTGAGCCCATCAAAGCCATTTGTTTATTCATTGCTACCTGGCTCTCTAAGAGGCTTGCAATGATATTATACACCTAATGACAAACTCATGTCTCACCCAGCAAACATAGCAGCCAGGCACCCACACTTCAAAGCTCTCCTGCTTCCAGACCCTCTTCTCTCATCAGCAAGCCTAATTTCTGTTTCCCATGCCTCTTAAAGAAACAACGTCCAAAACATCACCCCAGAGAGGCCCAATGCTGAGCCCTCTTCATTTAAGGAAGAGGGCTGTCAAGTCTTACAATGCTGGCTCTGTGGCTCAAGCTGTAACAGTTCATGCTTTATGCTCACAAGGTCCCTGATTCAATCCCCACTATGGCAGTTATCAAAGAAATAGCTGCAGAAAATGGGGCTTGATAGTTGTGTGGAGTAAAAAAAAATTCTGAAGGGCAGAGTTTCTCAATGTGGGGGTTAGTGAGGCTGCTGAAAGAGGGGTCATGACCTTCTTGTCCTTTCCATATTGCTGGGGAAGGGGTGCTCCCAGCTAGACCCTGGTTAGATGGGAGGGAAGTCCTTAAGTAGACAAGGCTGCACGGTAGTAACTGGTTTAGTTCTAGGGATAAGTTGCTATCTACATGTGGAGTCAGGAGTGCCTAGACATTTTGGTGAGGTTATTAATTAACAATCCAAACAAACAAACTTACAAGAGATTGGCCAGAAAAGGAACCAGGGAGCTGGAGTGGGCACTGAATTCGGTTTCCAGCTCAGCCATACACGCCCTGGCTGACCCTGGGCAAGTCACTCAGGCCAAACTTTTTAGAAGGGACCCCTGATGTTTTATGCCCAAACCTGAAGGGCCCAAAGGTGCTAAGAACCCACAGCTCCAAGGACCAGCCTGTGAGAGCTGGAAGACCTCCGCATACCCCTGGCTGAGAACCACTGCATGTGATAATTAGGACCTAATTTGGGCAGCCAAAGATGGAGGCCTCCAGACGTAAAGGCCACTGGGGCCTTAAACCTGTTTTGTGAATCCCAAATGTTCAAAAAGGCAAGAGTTGTACAGATGAGAAAGCTGAAGCATTATTTTGAGAGAGAGAGAGAGAGTGTGTGTGTGTGTGTGTGTGTGTGGGGGGGGGGTTCTGAGCCTTTCGGGTGCCCACATTTCAAGCTTTTCTTCACACCCACGAAGACTAGGTTTTCTGTTTGAGATTCCCCACCAGAATCCCTTGGCTCCAGGACTTGTGGCTGTAAGTAAAACACCAAATATGCTGAGACTCGGTAACATTTCAAGGGATGGCAACGCTCTCTCTCTCTGAGCCTCAGTCTGCCCTTATAGCTCTGCCCACAGGGAGTTGGTGAGGATAACTTCCTTTAAGTTTGTGGGCTCCTCAGACACTACAGCAATGAAGGCAAGCACCTAGCTAACCAGGCAGGTTATTCAAAATGTTCATTTAAGAAAGCTTCATTCTGTAGTGCTGCAAAGCAGTGGGTGGTTGGAGGGAAGATCTCCAGCCATGTGGAGGCTCAATTCTGACTCTCCCCTCTCAACTGCTGGGAGCAGGAAGAATTAAAAGCTGTTCACGATGCCCTGAAATCACCCGGGGAAAGATATTTCGTTTTCACTCCCCACTCTGCTGCTGGCGATATAAAGCCTGGCAGATTTAAAGGATGGCTGACATCTCATGGCAAGCTGAAAAACATCCAATGAGGAAATTATTCAGCCCTCTCCATCCTAAATATTCTGTATTTCTCTCCACTGGCTCTTTATTACAAAGGACACTGGCGTGAAAACGTGTTCTTCAAGGATTCATCTGTGTCTCTGCTGTTTATTCCCCACCTGAAATCATAAGCTCCTGTTTGCGCCTTCACAGCTGGTTGCTATGGAAGTGATTATGTCCTTGGTGTCTTTCCCTCCCACCATAAAGCAGGGAAGGAAGACGCTAGTTCAAGGAGAGGATGGATGGTCTCTGCCAGGACAGGACTGGAGTCTGTTAAAGGCACTGTATAAAGAGCGCGGCATGACTGAATAGTTTGGTGGTTTATATTTAAATGAAGAAGGTTTTCCAGGATTACACGGCCATACATGGAAGATAAACTTCCTTTTAAGCACAGGTAACTGATCCATCCTGCATGGAGGAGGCGATGTATAAGCCCTCGCATGGTATGTTCTTCCGGGCAGGGACTGTCTCTTGAATAGGTACCGCTCCTAGCACAGTGGGGCCCTGAGCTTGGTTACACCTAACTCCTAGGGAAGCTAGACTCCTTTGAGGTGGCGACTCTGCTGAGAGGTCTGCATTATGCAGCGCACAGCTTTAAATCCCGGGCCTTGGGCAGCAGCACCCAGAACCCTGCTGCTTTATATCATGTCATGTCAGCTCAGAGCCTGTTCTATTTATGATTGCGTCTCGCCCCTGTGTTGTATTTTGTGGCGAGAGATGATAGGGAATGAGAACAAATGATTATGAATTACAGGGATATAAATACATGCCATGAGGCTGATGACATCACAAACTACTCGCGCTTTGCTCTGGTGGTTTATAATGATCGTTTCCAGAGCATCTCCTGGCACGTTTATTTATAGCCTTATTCACAGTTTCCCTAGTCTTAATGTGCACAAGGCATAGAGTCTATTAAACACTGAAGAACAAGAGGTTACTTCTTGCCCATCCTTCCCTTGGCATCTCCCTTGGCTCCCATCCCAGTGTCTATTGGGCAAGGTACTGGCTTGATGGCTCCGGAGACGGGAAATCCTCTCCCCGCACATCCTCCCACCCTAACGGGAGTCTCTCTGGTCTGCTCCCATTTTAGTCTCTGCTGAGCCTGCTGGCCAGGTCCTGTCACAGTGGTGCTTTTCTGACATGCACACTCAGAAATGGGCCAAGGATGGCAAATTAATTTCATACAGAGCAGGCACTTCTGGCCATTAACTGGTGCTGGATCTGAACCACTGACCTAGAGATGAAAGCCCCTGTTACCAGCTAAGGCCTGGCCTCACCACCTCACTCCTATCCTATTAGCACCTGCTTGTTCGACTGTCTCACTAACTCCCCCTTGCCCCTTTGCTTTAGTACCAGCTCCTCCTTCTTTCTTCAGTCTTGACCCTCGCTTTCCTGCTGCTTCTTCTTTCTCTCTCCTTCCCCTACCCTATTATCCCTCTGCGATTCCTTCCAGCTCGTGTGTCCTGCAGCCTCCTTGCTCCTCTGCCTTCTCTTCACCCCATCACCATCCCTCTCCCCCCACCCCCAGCTCCTATTCTGCAGGCTGGAATGGTGATTTCTTGCCACCAGCAGACAGGTGTGAGCAGAGCTGGCGTGGCAGGGATGTGAGAATCCCAATCAAGCCTAGAGGCATTGAGCCATTCCCTAGTTACCAAAGGTCAGCAGCGTTAGTCATAGGACCAGTTGGGAAAGATCTAATGGGGGGGAAGGAGAGCAGAAGTATTTTTGCCTTTAATTTCTATGAGAAAGGCATGGGCACCCAAATCTCCGTGTGGGATGAAATCAGAGCAGAAAGTAGGTGTGCTTATTCTATGACTCACCAGGGTAGCCCAATCACGCAGGGAAACACCCATGGGTGTGGGGCTGAAGACAACTTGGGTGGGTAAAAAAAAGGCAACATCTGCCCTAGAATGGATAGTTTGGGTTTGTAAAAACAGGAAGCTCTCTGAAGTAGAAAATAAAAAGGCTGAGATAGTAGTTACAGGTAGAAGCTCTGTCCTCATGTCACATGGCTAAAGCAGGCTGCATGGGCGTGTGGTGAAACTTCCTTCCAGCTTAGAATACGCAGAAAGAGAGATGTAGACTACAGGTATGTAGAGAAGCTCCCTGCAGAGCTAGACGCCCCCGACTGGCCCTAGAGGCCCGATGGCCAGACCTAGAGCTCCCCGTGTGAGTGTGACTTTCAGGAACAGCTTCTGATTTTGCACCCATAAATCAAGATGTCTAAGTGCTACCAGTTATGCCTGCAAGATCAAAGGCTGGGGCCAGATGCTGTGAAATGCCAGATACAGGGAGGGGGTCAAGTCCACATTTTCCAGCTCTGTGCAAAAAAAAAGGGCTGAAAATTGCTGATAAAAACATGATAACTGAGTCTCATTACAGCTAAAGACAAGTCTCATATTTTAGCATTTTTATTAAAGCTTTTTAAATTACTGAGTGTCTGGTATATTCAATACCAGCCTAAGTGATTTATATTAGTCTATCCCCAGATACTCCATCTAATAAATAACTTGGCAATCTCCTAACCCATAAATATCCCTGGCCCCGGCAAAAAGCAATTAAAGCATGTTAAAAAATGCTGCTTCCCAGCACTCCAGACTGCAATGTCATTGGATGCTTCACCTGGAATATTTCACACCACTTACTCAGGCAAAAAAGAAAAACAAACCCCACATACACACAAAACCCCACCCTGGCCAAGTTCCCCCCATCCAAAATTTATGCTTTGGCTCCAATTTAACAACAAGCTGCATACAAAACCATTTTTTAATGTTTAAACATGTCACAATGATGCAGAGATGTTACCGAGGAAAACATTATTTTCAGCAACAAGTGTTTCTTAGCCGCCTGAGACAGCTTAGGCTGCTAAAATATTGTTAAAAACCACTTCGGGAAGCAGTTGAGCCAAAAAACGTGCTTAAAATGCTATGGCATTAAGCACCAAGACAGCAGACTAAAATGTTATTAAAGGTTCCTTCCTCGCCAGCCCAGAATATATTTCAGGTTATTAAAGTTCAGGCGTATGCCAGGTAAAAGTCACCCTTATTTATGAGGGGAACTTGGAGTTCAGCGTTATATGCTTTAGTGGCACCACCTCTAGGAAAGTCCCTGATTCTTCCCTGCTTTCACCAGGACGATGAATGGGAACCTCTTGTGTACTCTGGATACTCCAAACAGAAGTTCACGGTAAAGCATCTGTAGGTCATGGAGGGTTTCACTGTAAAATGTAATTGAATTCCAAGGATCTAGTCCCAGTGAGCTCTTGTGGGACTTATCTTAGAATTATAAGGTTGGAATGAACCTCTGGAGATCATCTAGTTCAACCCACTGCTCAAAGGAGGACCAATCCCCACCATTTTTTTTTTTTTTGCCCCAGATACCTAAATGGCCCCCTCAAGGATTGAACTCACAACCTTGGGTTTAGCAGGCCAATGCTCAAACCACTGAGCTAACCCCTGCTCCTCAACTGCTAGATACTTTTCAAAAGACCATGATAAAGTCTTCCAGGAAGACATGCTTTCTTCTAATACTGATTAAGGAACCTGAATAGACATGCAGAGTACATCTACACAGCAATGAAAGACATGCAGCACCGCAACTGAATCCGTGTCAGCTGACTTGGGCCAGCAGGGCTAAAAAAAATAAGCGGAGACACACAGGCTTGACTGGATTCCAGGCTCTGATACCCAGCCCGAGCCTGCATGTCTACACTCTAGTTTTAGCCCCGCAGCCTGAGCCAAGCTGACCCGGGCTCTGAGTCTCACCGCCATGGGTTTTTTATTGCTGTGTAGAAGTACATGTAGGGGTACAGACCCAAGGCCGGGGGGCTTGTGTGAGGGCTCTAAGATAGCTGTGTGGACAGTGCTTTGAAGGTGCTGCGCAGGCTCTGAAGCCTAGGAAGGGGGGTGGGTGTGGCAGACTCTAAGCAAAACATCTTTAGCCCAGATTCTCAAAGGTATGTAGGTGTGTTCTTATATACCAATTTCAATGGTGGGACGCGGAGCCACTGTCCTTAAAATTAAGTTCACTTCCTGTTTTTTCCAGAAGAGTTTTGGTCTAGAGCAGTGGTGGGCAACCTGTGGCCCGCGGGTTGCATGCGGCCCATCAGCGTAATCTGATTGCAGGCCGCGAGACATTTTGCTGACGTTCACTGTCCGCAGGCATGGCCCCCCACAGCTTCCAGTGGCCGCGGTTCGCTGTTCCCGGCCAATGGGAGCTGCGGGAAGCAGCAGCCAGCACGTCCCTGCGGCGAACCAGCACACCCAGGAACGGTGAACTGCGGCCACTAAAAGCTGCGGGGAGCTGTGCCTGCGGACGGTCAATGTTAGCAAAATGTCTCGTGGCCCGCAATCAGATTACCCTGCTGGGCCGCATGCGGCCCGCAGGCCGCAGGTTGCCCACCTCTGTTCTAGAGACTAGGATAATGAGTGGGTGGACTTAGAGGAAGTGGGGTCTAGTCCCCGCTCTGCCACTGAACTGCTGGGTGTCCTTGATAAAGTCACTTCACCTCTGGGTGCCTCCTTTTCCCCAGCTTTAAAACAGGGATAAGTCCCCTTATTGTCCTTTAAGATCTAGGGATGTAAAGCATTATACGAGACCCTGAGTCTAACGCCTGGC
Organism: Trachemys scripta elegans; assembly: GCF_013100865.1. Taxonomy (NCBI): domain Eukaryota; kingdom Metazoa; phylum Chordata; order Testudines; family Emydidae; genus Trachemys; species Trachemys scripta. The sequence goes on from NC_048318.1 coordinate 8,066,915, forward strand.
CTGGGTTCCTGCTACAGATTTAAAAAGGAGTAATGGGAACCATTGTTAATGTCAGACAGCGAAGGCCTCCTTCAGCCTGGAATTTATCTCTGACTGTCCTAAGTGAATTACCTTAATTTACAGTCATATTTACTGTCAGACAGGCCAATTCCTTGTAAGCAGGCACAGATCCACCCAAGTCAACCCCTTCATGTGTTTCATTGAAGTCAATGGGGTGGCACTCGCAGTCTGAAACTTCCTTCATGCTGCGAGATACCTGTGTGGCCAATCCCAGGCCACAGTGTTGGGCAACACAGGAATTTGTAAGGAAAGGGCTAACCCTAGTCTGTACCATTCACTTGTCTTTGGAACGGGCAGAGGAGAGGACCTTGGACTGAATGTGGAAACAAGGAGACATTTGTGGGCTCAAATAGGTACTTAGGGTAGTTTGAGCACCCAAAGGTAGAACTGCATGTCCTAAGGCAGGGACATACGTGAACGTTTAACAGCAGCTGCTGTGATGTGAGCCCTCCAACCCACAGAGACAGGACCATGGATGCTCCTCCAGCCATTAAGGTGAAGTATCCTAAACTGGGTTCTAGTCTAGTCTCTATAGCTTCTTATACCATCCTCATCATCGTAGTACCTGAGGTCCTCCCAGGAGTGCACTACATCTGTTGTGTGTTCGTTCTCTCATCCTTATCCTGGGGGAGATGTGTGTGAAGGGGAGTGTTTAGTTGTGGATTTTTTTTTTTTATGATACACACACGCACACATGTTGCTCCATGATCATGTTGGAGAAAGCAGGGTAAAAAAGAGGTACCTTGCACTTGGAGTGAAAAGTGGTGAGGTTTGTGATGGGCCTTAGTGCTTGTGGGAGATCATTCCACAGGCTTGGGCTGGCCCCCAAGAAAGCCGTCTCCTGTACAGACAAACTTTCCCCTTATAGCCGATAGTTCCACTGTGCCAGAGGAGCAAAGCGGTCAACCGCGCTCTTCCTCATTGAGCTTTAGTGGCTCTTTTAGATATTCTGGGCCCAAGCCATGGAGCGCCATGCAGATAACAATCAAGACCTTGTGCTTGATTCAGTATTCTACGGGAGGCAGGTATAAGGAGTGGCAGGCAGGTCTGATGTGCTGGCAGTAGCCGGGTTGCTGAGGCGATGCGCTGCAGTGTACTGTATCTTTTGGCTGGTGTGGCTGGCTCTGGGGAGTGCCTGAGCAGTGGACATGAGGGTGCCCTAGGGACCACCTGAGCAGCAGCGGTCCTGGGGCGGCTGGAGCAGGGGCCCCAGGGACGCCCAGAGGCCGTCCAGAGAGTGATCCCAGGAGCAGCAGCTGGGGGACAGTCAACCCCCAGCACTGGAGCAGGGCCCCCGGAGCAGCTGGGCCCCTGAAGTAGAGATTTAATCATGGGTATTTTTTGTAAATGTTTTATTTATTGCCCGTGACCTGTCCGTGACTTTTATCACAAATAGCTGTGACTAAATCGTAGCCTTAGTCATCCGTGGTGAAAGACAGGTAGAGTTGTGTCATCTGCATATTGCTGGCACCGGATTCCACATCATCCAGCCAGTTCACCTGGTGGCTGCATGTGGGTGTTGACTAGAACTGGCGAGCCATTCACTGCTCTGCCATGGGAGAGGATTATATCCCCTTCTCCTTGCCGATTTCACCAGTGTGCAAGCCCAGCTGCTCAGACTGTGTGCTATGGAGAGAATAGGCCCCTCTTTACATCTCCCTCTGCTCCTCTTCCCAGCTTCAGCCTGGCAGCAAAGCAAGGAAGAGACTAGTTCCATTTTTGCTTGGATTGCTAGCAAGGCCTTGGAAGGGACTACAGGGCACTTGCCTATAACAGAAACCTCCTCCCACCCAACCTGTGTTTTTTTTTTTTTTTTTTTTCCACTTGGTTTCTGATTAAACTTTTTACGATGTTGCCAGTTCCTTAAGAAGAACAAACTGCTCTGGAATGACCCCAGTAGAAAAGCAATCTAACAGCTTTTGCTCTGCAGGGATTTGCCAGTGTGCTCCCTCCTGCAGATGTTTGAGCAAATAGGACTTTGCCCAGGCAAGTGATTTATAATTTAAAACCCAAGGGGGGGAAAAGGAGCCAAAGATTAATGCCCCTCAAATGCCAAATGCTAACCAAATTTCCATTCCCAGCGTTCCAAGTCAAACAGCTGCTCCACACCCATCTAGCTCTGTTTATAGAGTTTATTCTTTTTTAATTATTGTGATAGTCCCTCTTGGTGCAAATCTCCTCTGAACAATCTCCAACACAATCCATAATTTCTCTCTCTCTCTTTTTTTTTTTAATTTGCAAAGAAATTAATTGACGGTGGCCCGAGCCCAGACAGCAGGTGAGAAATTTAGTCTGTTAAACGGGGACTTGCCAATGCAATCTCACAGGGAATCTGGAATGTATCAGGATGCACAAGTAATTCCAGGCTCTCTCTGTAACCTGCAAACTGGGGATGCATTCCCTCAGAAAGGTGACCAGGTAGTTCACTTCTGCAGTCATCGGTGCAGGGCAGAAGGATTGTTTGCACCGATTCAGTTGCCCCAGAAGTGGAATGTATCTAAAAAGGCACTACCCTGATGTAACTCCCTCTGATAGACATCTGCCTTGGATGCAAACCAGGATACCTTGTGTCGATGGGTACCCAGAGAATCATCAGTGGAAGAAAATGTGCATATGAACACAGGGCAGTTCCCACTGACAGAAGGACAGTGCCACTGGTGGAAGACAGGGCCTAAGACTTTACCTAGAGTGAAATATTCTCTAACAAACTTTCGATAGCTTGCCTATGCCTGGCACAAAAGAAGCTATGAAGAGATAGGCCAGCAGTTTCTTCAGTGTGGCTCAGTCAATACAGGGTCTAGTCTCCTACGGGCGCATGTTCTTATATACCACAGGGCTAGGAGGGTGCTGGACCTTTAGAAGAATCGTCTGGTGAGAAAGGTGTTAAATTCATAGATTCTAAGGCCGGAGGGGATGACTGTGGTCACCTATTCTGACCTCCTGTATAACACAAGTCAGAAATCTTCCCCAAAATAATTCCTAGAACAGATCTATTATAAATGCTCTAGGAATTATTTTAGGGAAGTTCTATGGACTGTGCTATATAGCGCTCCATGCTTTCTACCATCCAGTTGGCTGGGAGACTCCCTCAAATACACAACACATTGAGGTCCCTCCTGCCCAGAGAGAAGCGAAAGATCCTCTGGCACTTTTTAGAAAAGAGTAAAAGGCATGAAACCCAAGCTACTGTTCCCCCTGTCTATGAAATGGGTGACATCCCTGGAGAGCAATGTTCTCCCTTTGTTCATAGGACAGGCACCAAAAAAACAAAACAGCTTGTACCTTAGTCTTGACCCAGAGGGTGATTCAACTTCCATGACCAATAAATATGCTCTATTGAGACAGAGAGCAAAAGTACCAATGGGTATTTAAAATACTACTTAGCATTTATCCTCCGTGGAGTTCAAAGCACCGTGCGAAGGTGGGGAAGTTAATACTATTTCCCCCAGTATACAGATGTGGGACAGAGAAGTGAAGCCATTTGGGCAAGGTCACATATATTGAGCCAGTGACAGAACTAGAACACAAGCCAGATCACTGGTTCCCAGTCCAGTGCCCTGTTTATGCAGATATATTCATATACGGCCACCATGACCATAGTATGCAAACACTTCACAAACATGCATTCACAATACAAGGCCAAGTGCTAGTCTCCCCATTTTACGGATGAAGAGCTGAGGTGCAGAGATTTGCCAAAGGCCACATTGGAAGACTGTGACGGAGATGGGAACAGAACACAAATCTCTCCAGTCCCAGTTGAGTGTTTTAACTACAACACCATCCCATTTCTCCTATCTGCTGGGCCAGCCTCTTCCTCCACCATCAGTGCCGACTGCAATAACAGCTGTCAAGATCTGAGTACGTATCCGCTAGGATCCGGACTGACGCCCGCCAAGTCGTTGCACACATGATAATAAGGAGCTGTCCGACAGTACCAATTTTCAGTCACTACCGCTCTGGCTCCAGATTTGAAAGAAGAACCAAGAGGTGAAAGCCTTCAAAGCAGTATCGCCAATCCCCTTGAGCCATCCCGTTCCCCTCTGAGCTCATCTCTTCAATAGCTTGTCAGCGCCGAGCTGCAAGGTTGTGGCAAATAACTCATGTTTGAAAAACAAAATGAAAGAAGTCAGGAGGGAGATGGAAAAGTTTTCAGGGTCACGAGACACATTTGTGGGAAGCTTTTAAAGTAGAATTTAAGAGCAACTGAGCTGTTGCCATGGAAATAGGTAAAAGCTAATCCATTATTTGTAACCTTTGGATTCCAACTGCACCCAGCTGGGGGCATTTTGCTTTTTTTTCCCCTCTCCCCCCAAAGCTCATCTTAGAAATTATTTAAAACCCCCAAATTAATAAAAGAAAAGGGGAAACAGGACCTAACTTCTTAACATCTTTATAGAAGAGTCTTTCATGGGAAAGGGGGGAGGGAGAGAGTCTTTAAAATAAGAAAAATATAAAGACTACGTGAGATGGAGCGGAACACACCCTATATTAGCACCTAATTCTACTCTCAGATGCGCATCTCTCTGACTGTAGACAGTGGATACTGACCCCATTCTCTCCCGCACCTCACAGTCACTAGCAATGAAAAGCACCTTGAATGTCTTGTTACACATATTAATTCCTTATGCTTAACAATCTGTTCCACCTTGTATTTTGCCGAGAGACTCTGAGACTGGAAGAAGAGCTGGAAAGCTTGTCTCTTTCATCCACAGAAGTTGATCCAATGACAGATATTACCTCACCCATCTTGTCTCTCTAATATCCTGAGACCAACATGGCTACAACACTGCAGATCAACACCTCTGCACCCGAATGCACTGCTATAGAAGGAACTGTTCTTAAGCGATTGTTAAGCTCCCATAGGTTTCACTCTGATCTCTACTTTCCTCTCCAATGGATGGTGCAAGGACCATGTACAACAACCACACTGCCATAACTGGATCAGCATCGGGGTATGGACCTTCAGTGCTAAGAGTGTGGGCTTCTGCCACTTGGTGGAACTCCACTGCTTCGTAACAGGAGTAGAACCTTCTTTTATGTGGAACGGCCACTGGAGAGGGACAAACCACCATATGCTTCCAGTGTGAGCTACTCCCACATCAGGTAGCCAAAGGCTTCCCTTTACCCCTATTCTCCTTTCAACAAGCACAGTTATTTTGGCCGCTACCAACACAATCGCTTCACTGTTCACTTTAGAGCCTCTGTGTCCCCCTTTTGGTACCCCAGGATTGTTGGCAGAGGCGGCATAGGGTCCTTTACCCATTTGCCTGGATCCAAGCCACTAATTAACCGTCTTGTACTGGTGGAAGCTGCCTCTGCGTCACAAATGTGCGTAAGCTGAGTGCTTTGGAAGTGACTGTCAATTCTTGGCCCCCTGCCACAGGGTAGCTCTAATGTGTCTGACAGGTTTTTACAAGGCAGATTTCCCTAAGTGGAGGAACCCATTTGCTCCCCTTCTATTCAGGGATTTTTTTCTCAGCACACTGGCCCGTGACGGTTGCCCAGAAGTGAAATGTGCATCTGTGTTCTCTTGTGGAATTTGTTTTGCACCTTGTCTGCCTTTGCCGTCAGATTTGCTTATGCACGTTGCAGTGCCTGTGGATCCTGCGCACACATGTCCGGTTCGTGTTCGCAAGCCTGTTTCCCTTTGTCTCTCGCACTCACGGACCGCTGCAGCTCGCAGATAGGCAGTTCTGTGTGGACAGACTTCGGGACTGGGAGGGGCCGACTGGTGGGTCAGCCAGTGTATAAAGAACAGAGTGCGTAGGAAAAGCTCCTGCTGCCCCCGATAACAGTTGGCATGTAGGCCGTTGCCCCTTTTCAGCCTTTTAGAATAGTTTGGTGACTGCAGCTCATTTTTCCCAGTCTGCCTACATGCTTCCTTCCTCACCGGTTTTTGCACTCATATTCTGCCCTCTGAGGAAACCAGGATGGATAATTTGTTCTCTCGCTCTTTATCCGGAGGCTGCATAAAATGTTTGCACAACAATCCCCAAGCACAGTCAAGGCAACAACTGAAACCAGCCCAATCATTTCTTCTCAAGAAAGTTTATATGAAGATATACCTATCTCATAGAGCTGGAAGGGACCTTGAAAGGTCATCAAGTCCATTCCACTGCCTTCACAGCAGGCCCAAGTACTGTCCTGACAGATTTTTGCCCCAAACGGCCCCTCAAGGAATGAACTCACAAGCCTGGGGTTAGCAGGCCAATGCTCAAACCACTGAGCTATCCCTCCTCCCATAGCTTGCGGTTCTCACCTTCAAGGTGGTCAGTGTGCTGGGCCCAGGCTATCTAACAGACCACGCAAAGCTCCGTCCTGGAGCTGTGGTAACAGCTCCAATTCCCAGGCACAATGGGATTTTCTATCATAAGCTTATCTGTTCAGGAGACAAGCTTTCCTGAGGGCCAGCCCAAGACTATGAAATGAACTCACCCAGAACTCAGGGTCATCGCAATCTTCCCCACCTTCCACTCCAAGTGCACTTCTCTGGTTTGCGTTCTTTAAACAGAGTGGGCTTCAAAAGAAAGAAATGAAAACAAAACCCTACTAAAATAAAACACCCCAGTGCACACACAACTCTCCTCCCCAGGGAGAGGATGAGAGAACAAACCATATCTGACAGATGTTAGTCATGTCACAATGCACAAGTGGAGGCACTCGGATACTACAGTGGTGAGGGTGGCATAAGAACCTATATACAATAGAATAAAATTCTCCAGGCAGAAGGGCTATTCCAGCTCCATCTTAAAGCCAACCCGCACAACAACCTTCCACAGTCTTAATGGTAACTGATTCCACATTTGCAGAACCTTATAACAAAAAGCTTTTGTCCATAACTTGTATTCATTTGAAGGTATGACAGTTTCAAAGCCTCTGTAGTGTATAAGCTGGGCTTGTTGAATGTAGCGTATTAAACAGTTCACTAGGCTTACAACAGTTCAGAATGTTAAAAATAAAATTGTACCAGCGGTACTGTCGTCTCTGCACTGGAGCAAAGCAGGCAATTTTTGAATAAAGAAAACAGCCGCATTTGTTGGAGCTAACGAACAATGCCAAATGACACACCCTGCGCATAATATACAAACTGCATTGGGAGAGCTCATTAGACTGCATTATTATCATATGCAGTATTACCATCGGCAAGAACTGGCTTCCCCGCTGATGCATGCCTATTCTCAGCCAAGAGTGCTAAGTCAAACTGCTACTTAATCTATAAAGAAACTGGAGTTTAACATGGTCACCCATATAACCTGCTACAAAAGTCGCGTCAGATCAGAATGATCTCCGCATTTATCGTTTTTAGGACAAAATGCAAGATTAATCTCTCTCTCTCTCTCACACACACACACACACACACACACACACACACACACACACACACACACACAGAGTCTCTCCTACTCCCGGTCTCAGAGAAGAGGAAAGAACGCAAGGCAATCTGATATTTCTCTAAGGTGATCAGATACTATGGGGATGGGTGCATTATAGGCATCCAGAGAGCTCAGACAGATATGACAGAATCAAAGGCCTAAATCTTTAAGTCAGTCAAGCTCTTTCTCAAATGATAACATCCAGTGAGATAAAACTGTCAATGACCGTCTAGTTCAATGACAGCCTAATTCAATCTGAATTCAACACTATGATTATTACAGTGTGACTATTGCAGTGTGGGCCAAATTCTCCTTTTGGTTATATTCAAACAGGTTGGTTAAACATCTTGGGGCTGGATGGATTAGGAGATTAATAAAGGGATAGAGAGCTTTCCAATGCCAGGTCATACTCCCAGGCTAGACTCCAGCCCAGGGTAGGTGGTAAGGACTGTGATTAAAATTTGCTACCATCTGATGGTTGTGTGCGGCGACCTACCAATGTGTGTCATGAACTGGGTGGTCTCACCCCTGCTTCCAGCAGAGAGGTGACGATTTCACCCCCACACCATTCCCAGATGCTTTCCTTGTTGCCAGTCACAACAAAGATTCAACAGAGAAAAAGGTCCCTGGAAACTGAATCGCCATCTTGTCACCTAGACATGGTCTGTTTGGGTCAGGCCTGAGGCACATCAGCAGGGGGCTGTGTGGCGAAACTTGACGTGATCGTCTGAGCTGTGGTTAAATAGGAGACTTCAGAGTCCAGGGCTGGAATGCCATGACTAAATTCATTGTAGAATAGTGGGGTGGAGGGGGGGAAGCAGGGCAAAATGAGATAAACTTTTCTGGTGGTGAGTTGAGCTAAATTGAAAATGACTTTCTCTGTAGCAGTCTCTTGGGTAAGAATGGTGCTAAACAGGCACTGAGTCAGTGCTGCTAAATCATTTCTTTACAAAAAAGGAGGTACGGGAAAACTCCGGCTACATACAGCAGACACCTGGAGCCTGCCGCCTAGCCTCCCGCGAGAGGGCATCCTCCAGTCATGGAGATTTTCAGGGCCTAAAGAATTCATCTGCACTGCTTCCATTAAGGGTTTCTCCTCGGTACAGTAGCATGCGGGCACAGGCTGTTCCGAGCGAGACGATAGAGTTCTGATAGACTGAGACGCGCTGAAGATGGAGCTGAATCTCAGCAGTCTAATGGGCCCAGCGAGGCAGTAAATTTCACAGCAACTTGACACATTAATATAGAAGTACAGTCTGTTATATCAAAGGGAGATTGTCTTAGTTCTTAAGGGGGAACCGGCAATCCAAAAACGAAAAGTGTGTGCTGGCAACGGGTGAAAAATGTAGTCAACACCGAGCGTTGAACTGAGCAAGTTTTACCACCTTATCTCTGACAAACTCCATCTCAGGAAACCTTTCCGACGGCCCAGCACCTGCACTGGCTTCCAAGGGCCAGATCCTTTCTTGGAAATAGGATTGAAAACAAATAGACAATGAAAGGTTTTATTTTTGGGGAGACACCTGAATATAAAACCTTCTGGCCAAGATTTTCAAACGTGGCCAGTAATCTTGAATACCTCATTATTGTGTGCCCAATCTGAGCTAGCTTAAAAGGACCTGATTTCCAGCAGGTACAGAGCACCTGAAACAGAAACACCTAAAATTGCTGGTCACATCTGAAATTATTGGCCACTAGTTTGTTTGTTTGTTTGTTTGTTTGTTTGTTTGTTTGTTTGTTTGTTTTTTAATAGGTGCTGTCTCTGCAAATTTACTTCTCTCCACAATACAGGAAATATAGGCCCTGTAAAAACAAAAGCAGATGAGACTATATCATCTGTACTTGAAGATGCATGCTCCTGGGGTAGTGCTCTTCCCTCTTCCCCTCAGTGTCTTCCAGAACATAACTGATCCTTGACACAGCCCTTGGTAGGCACTGCCGGGTCTTCAAAGAAACTCCCCCCCTGGAAAATATTGCAACAGGCAAGTAAGTGCTGGAAATGGAATGGACTAAAACAGCACTTCACACACCATGGTCTCTGGAGCACTTCTTATAAGATGAAACACTTAACAGAGGGATGAGCCCTACTCAGAACACTGGATTCAAGTCACCTACAACCTTGTGCAACACACTGTGTCTGGATATGCATGGACATTGTGCTCAAGAGTTGGGAACAAACCCAGGACCTTCATCCCCTAAAAGACAGCCTTCCACCGTTTGAAAAAATGATTAGGGGTATGGAACAACTTTGACATGAGGAGAGATTAATAAAATTGGGACTTTTCAGCTTGGAAAAGAGATGACTAAGGGGGGATCTGAAAGAGGTCTATAAATTCATGACTGGTGTGGAGAAAGTAAATACGGAAGTGCTACTCCTCATAACACAAAAACTAGGGGTCACCAAATGAAATTAATAGGCAGCAGGTTTAAAACAAACAAAAGGAAGTTTTTCTTCACACAACGAACAATCAACCTGCGGAACTCCTTGCCAGAGGATGTTATGAAGGCCAAGACTATAACACGGTTCAAAAAAGAACACAATAAATTCATGGAGGACAGGTCCATCAATGGCTATTAGCCAGGCTGGGCAGATATGGAGTCCCTAACCTCTGTTTGCCAGAAGCTGGGAATGGACGACAGGGGATGGATCACTTGATAATTACCTTTTCTGTTCATTCGCTCTGGGGCACCTGGCATTGGCCACTGCTGGAAGACAGGTTACTGGGCTAGATGCACCTTTGGATGGCAGTTATTCTGAATTAAAGAGGTGACTCCATTAGCTGAGGTGAGTGTCAATATAGTATCTTTTACCTGCACTAAAGCCACATAAAAAACAATATTGGGAACGTATACAACTATGTATATGTTTTGCATAATCTTTTCTTGTAAAGGGCCTGTGATGATTTCCTGCAAAGCCTGGAAACACAATCCTCCCCAGAAGCAATTTTGCTTTTCGATCACAGATTTTGCTGTAATTCCCTTCTCCTTAGTCCTCTCTCTGTGTCTGTAATTGCACAAGCACAAAACGGATGTTTCTGAAGAAAACATCCCCTCCCACTTGTTGTTTCCCCACCTGGGAATTATATAATCTTTTGTTTGCAATACCATCATCATTTCCGCAGCAGCCAATTGTGATGCATTAAGGTGGTCAACAAGGCAGCAGGGGAAGAAGGCTCGGTGAGGAGCGGAGGTACTGTTTCTAAGGTGAGTGTCCTTAATCATGAAATGGAGAGAGCAGAAATAGAGAAAATGTACGTTATAGAGACAGAGTGGTTTGGAAACAGAATCAGTCACATTATTCATGAAGCCAGAGAGGAGCTGCACTCTAACTTTCTTTCCTTGCCCTTCCTATCAATTTTCCTTTGCAACCCCATGTTCTATACTTCAGGCTAACTAAGAGGATATTCCCGTGGATTACAGAAAAATGGAAACGAATGTTGTTCAGACATCATCTGCTTTTCAGTGTTAACAGATATACATGTTCCCTGTATGGATTAATGTCGTCACAGGAGTGCAGAAAGACAGACAGGTGGATACAAAGACATGTACGGCTCTCTTTGGACTTTTAGCAACAGCCCTGGTTTGGGGCTGGTATGCATCCCAACCCACTCCAGAGGGAGCTCTGGGAGGCCCTGAGTCTAAGTGAGGCACAATGGTCCAAAGTTTCAGCTCGTGGAAATGAACACAGTTCCGCTCAATGCAGTGGATCTGCATCAGCTGACACCACCAGATATTTTGGCCCAAAATTGTAGGTGGTGGCTGCTTCACGGAATGCCACCATATGATCTCCTGCACAGCTGGCCAGCTCTTCTGCTGGGTGTTAGGGGCATGGCCTTGCCTCCTCTCTGCCAACAAGAGGACGTGAGAAAGGAGCAGTCTCTTCACAAAAACAGGAGGTGGAGCACCCTTGCAGGGTACTGTCTAACTGGATTGAGAAAGAAAGAAAGAAGGAAAGAAGGAAAGAAAGAAAGAAAGTTCAGATGAATTGATAATGACACACAACAATGGACCATGTTTCATTCCTGACGTAACGCTACTTCAGTGACATTATACCAGGTGTGGCATAGTGCCATTTTGTGGACACAGCATGCATCTAACAGGAAGTGCAGAGGCAAGCAGAAATAGGCTAGAGAGAGACACGGAGACAGACAGAGTGAGAGCTAAATCTAGTTTCATCCGTTATGTTCTTGATGTATTAGTTTAATAAAAGTCATTCACCAAAAGCTGAGACTCCTTGCTTCCTCACCAGGGAATGAATATGGCCCAATATATTCATATAGAATTGAGCAAATTCTGCAAAACATTTCCCACTCCTGCAAACAACCCCATATATATTTTTTTTGAATCATAGAATGCCAGGGTTGAAAGGGACCTCAGGAGGTCATCTAGTCCAACCCCCTGCTCAAAGCTGGCCCAATCCCCAGACAGACTTTTGCCCTAGATCCCTAAATGACCCCCTCAAGGATTGAACTCACAACCCTGGGTTTAGCAGGCTAATGCTCAAACCACTGAGCTATCCCTTCTCCCAATGACTCCCCTCATGTAGCTTTTATGATCTCTTACTAGTCTGATCCAAAGTTTGAGGAAGTCAGTGGAAAGCTCCCATTGATATCAGTGGACTTTGGATGGGTCTCAAAGCAAACATTTGAGCGGTTGAGTTTTTATTCTCATCAGTGTTTGGGAGGAGGGAACAAACTTCCATGGGGTGACCGTTCGTGGAAAGCCGATGTTAAATGCACACCCAAGAGTAGTTCACACCGAAGCGCTTGCTAGGATGGTTGTGTTTACTTGGTCTGGGAGCGAGAAGGATGATAGGTGAACGACCACAGCTTATTCTTATTGTTTGTATTGCGTAGGAGCATCTAAAGGCCCCAACTGAGATCAAGGCCCTTTTGTGCTCGGTGCTGTACAGGTGAACTGTAAGACAGTCCCTGCCCTGAAGATTTTATAACTTAACTACACAAGACATACAAAGAGTGGAAGGGGAAACAGGGAAACAGAGAGTTGCAGTGACTTACTAAAGGTCATGTATCTGGTTTGTGGCAGAGCTGGGAATAGTTCACAGCTCCCCTGAGACTTAGACCGTGTTGCTTCTTCATCACACCCGCTCCAATTTCCAACACTGTCTGTCTATCAAATACTCACACATTCTACTGCTCACAACCCACCCACCGCCGAAAAAAACAAAAACTAAACAGAAGTGTGAAACAAATCCTTCCAATAAATCCAAGGAAATTGAAATCTCCTGGCAGATATTCCACCAGCAGAAGAGAAAAGCTAAATTAGTCTAGTAAATTATTCATAGTGAATTATTCACTGAGCTCTAATATTTATATATCACCTTTCGTCTCAAAGTATTCTACGTACTGAGATTTTATCCAGACTATCTGCAGGGTATGCTTTGGGATCTTTACTGGCCACAGATGGCCAGAACCACATTCTTACGTCTTATCTGAAATACAACACCCCCAGCAGCACAGATCCCTGTAATGCTGTGCTAAGGCGTAGGTCGGTGCTGACAAAGCCAGGAAAGGCACGGCCTATGTAAGTCATCAACGATGCATCCAGCAGAATGTATGCAAGGTCTCCAGGGTGTCATCTGGAGCCCTGAACAAAACACAGCAGAAGAGAGGGTCAGAACCAAGCCACAATCAAGTTCCAGAGAGGAGCATTCAAGCTAGGACCTCCTCATGGTAGAATGTTCTCTGGAATCTATCCAGGTACTTACAACCCCCCCTAACACTATAGCATCCAAGCACTTCACAGTCATCCCCAGATCTTATCCTCACGACACCCCTGTAAGATAGGGAAGTAGTATCCCAATTTTATAGATGGGGAACTGAGGCACCAAGTGACTTACTCAGGGTTACACAAGACTTCAATAGCTGAGTCAGGAACTGACCCCAGTCTCACTAGAGCATCCTCCCTTCCCTAGCCTTGGGCTAAAGCTGGTTTTGTCTATCTGCTGAGTCCAGAGTCATAAATTCACATGGAGAGGTCTAGAAAACATCCCTTGAAGCTGAGACAAACATCTCAGGGTAATACTGCTTGGGCTACCAAAGATTTAACACCAAGGGAAGGAGTAACAGAAAATACTGCTTAAATAGCAATTACACTTTTCAGATCTATAGCATCTTCCATCTGAGGATCTCTAAGCACTTTACAAGGATTCATTGATCTGGCATCGATATTCCCATTTCACAGATGTGGGGGAAAAAGACACAGAGAGGCAAAGTGACGTGCTCAACATCACACAGCTAATCAGTGGCAGAGTCAGCAAAGTCCTGGGAGACCAGGGGGCCTTGACCCTCACTGCTACTCCACCCTAAGTGAAATTCCCCATTGAATCTAACAGAAATCCTTGCTGTGGGCTTTTTGAGCCATCCTTTAGGATTCAGTGGCGACTACTCTTCATGCTATAGAATTCTGTGCTAGAGGGTGGGTTCAAAAAACAGATAGAAAGGAGATCATTCTCTATGAAAGTCTACAGGTGTTTAGAATCATTTCTAAAGGACTTGATTGCACTTCTATGGCACCCACTTGATTCATTCAAGGGGACTTTTCCCTAACGACACACTCTCCTTACCGTTGCAAAACTGAGCCCAGCAACTGGCTAGGAGGGAACAGGGAGTGGCTGGGAAGAAGGTTAACAGCTGAAGCGAACTGAGGAGGAAAAAGGAAGAGGCACATTTAAGAGAAAAAAATAGACTTGATTGCGCTGGTAAAAATAATCTTGAATTCGTGATTGCTGGATGAAGTGAAAACGGTGCAGCCACGTCACATATGGAATGGGCCCCCATCCTGCCACAGAGAAATCTGAGCAAGTTATTATGGAGCAGATGTTCTCAGCAACACCTGGCAGCACAGAAACGCTGCTCCTTCTTTTTGCTGAATCGTGTGTTTTCATGAATGAAAACACTGCACTGCTCAAAAACCTGAATTAACCCTTTGAGTGGCCTACAGTCCCACAGCTACCAGCAAAGAGCTGTTATTTGGCAAGGAGGGAAGACAGCTTATTACAGAAGCTGTGCCTCCCGGGCAGCGCTGAGTGTTGGAGACTGGAGATGTGAGCATTGTCAATAACACGGAAATGGTCTTTTGTGACATTTAGAGCAGTGGAGAAAAACAACTTAAGGGCTTATGTAGCAATATGAAGATAGGACTTGCCATACCGGAACAGACTAATGGGCCATCTGGACTGGTTTATGTTCTCTGATTGGCCAACGCCAGATTTTTCAACAGATGATTCAAATCTCCACCATGGATCCAATTGTGCCATGAAGAGGGGGAAAGGGAAATTTCTCCTCAAACTCCAGGGCATGAGTAGCTGGTTCAGTGAATTTAGGAGTTCTTGAAAGCTCCGGACAGGTGCTGGATTGATAGTTCTGGTGATAGAAGAATTCTATTTATCTAGGAAGATAATTATAACCCTGGAGCAAAAGGCACAGGTACCACTCAAGTCCTACTCTGAGCACTTAAGGGGGACTTACATGGTGCATAGACCTTGTACTGGGTTTCTGCCCCAGTGAACCTATCGAGCAAAGGCACTTGCAATGCAAGCTTCTCCACATTCCTCTGCCAGTATGCCTCAGCCATGAAGAGTAGGAGACGAGCTAGGTCTCCATGGCCCATTCAGCCTTTTGATCTTTCTTCCGCCAACCAGGGTAGTACAGCTGTGTGCGTTTTTTTGTTTTATGTAGACACCTATGCACGAACAGCTGGATTAACACGCTCGGCTTCTTTCACAATAGGCCTCCAAACATCTGTCAGGCGGTAACTGCTTTCAATCCCTCCCACCAAGAGCTCCAGACATGAAGGTGAAAAGCTCTTGTATCCCATTACCAAGCCCGTAAGCCATCCAAGTCCCCTGATGCATGAGGATTGATAGCCCTCGTAATATCTTGTATCCCGGCAAGTGGAACTGCAGATGCTATTCTTACTCATATAAATGTCTACAGTAATCTTTTTTTGGATTATCTTTGATATTCTATAGTTAAAGATGACAGGGGAGGGGGAAACAAACCACACAACTCCAGTATGCAGATAGCATTCAATATTTATGACACACCATCTTTACCACTAAATATAGAACATAAGAAATGATCACTAGACAAATTTGTTAACATTCAAAAGCATGGGGAATAGCGAGAATAGGAACGTCACTTAGGCAGGAAAATATAGTACTATTACGTGTTATCCCTTTCATTGTGTTAACATCTTCTCTGAGACATAATATGCTTTATAACAGCTTGCCACAGCCTCGTCAGTTCAGGAGCTGTTATTAGTAATGCACTTCAGAACGTCTGATAATAAAATATTTAAGAAAAAAAGGCTACATGCCCCTCCATTGTTTCGTGTGAATAAAGCCATTACAAAAAGTCATCTTGAAGGGATTATTGGTTGAATAGATTAGGTTTTCCTAAAATTGTAATCAGGTAGGAGGTCATGTCTTCTGAGTTCTTCTACCAAAGATTCAGGAAACTAAATGCGAGATGGAAAGCAGTGTGGAAAATCACTGGCCACCAAAGGAGAGCAACACTGCAAAGCTCTTGTAGGTCACGCCTCCCCTTCCATCATTCTGCCTTGTGCTATGATACTGACACACCTCGACAACTAAACTAGGGTTCATCCTATCCAGGATTTGGATGGTAGAGTCAAAAGCCAGCATAGGCGTTTGCAGGCAGTTGGAGGTTCAGCAGGTGATTCTACTTCTACTGGGTTAATACAACTAGGCTGGGTTGCTGGATATGCTATCAACCATTCTACCAGACGTGACATGAAACTGCAATACTGATATTTTGTGGTTAGTAAAGTTCATTTCCCTCCTCTCCCTGCCAAAGACTAAGGGTGTTAACTTTGGTTGTCCTGGCCAAATTCTGCCTGAGGTAATTACATTCCACCTGCTTACAGTCCACCTCCAGAAGTGATTTGCCCCAGATTTACCAGTGACCTATGAGAAGGCAGCATGATTTGGCCAACAGTGTTTTCAAAGAGGGAGGGTGGATACTTTACTTGTTTGGTGGAATAGAAGGACATGCCGGGGGAGTGGGGCAGTAGTAGCAATGTCATTTCCGAAAGGTGACTGTCAGTAGCCATAGATCCCGTCCAGGATTAAGGATTACTCTGTATGTGAATGTTAGGCAGCATAGTCTGTGATAGCTAGAGAGCCGGGGAGACACCTCTGGGGCTGTCTGGGCTCAGCAGCCTCGGTCAAGAAGCTCCTTTATATTCATTATAACTGAGGCCCTGCACACAACGTAGTCGTGGCAGCTTCATGAGTTTCTTTTCAGCGCGCGAAATCCTGATTCCACTGAAGTCAATGGCAAAACTCCCCCTTGACGTCAATGGGAGCGGCTGTGGCCCCGTAAAGCTCAGGGATGCTTATTCTCCCTAGCTCTGCTATAGGAATACAAGAGTTCTTTTGTCTCAGTTATTCTTGCATACCTTGGAGCTTGGCGTGACGCTGGTAAACCAAGTGCGAGCTCTGGCCAAGGCCGTAGGTGTTAGCTAGGAACTGACAGACTCATGCCTGGAAAGCAAACCAGCTCCCCTGTATGCTAGTTTTGTCCAAAATAGATACTAGTCTTATAAGAACGTATTTCGTGTTTAGACTATGAACTGCTTGTAAGTTGCTGCCTGCATTATTTGCACTTGTATTGCCTGTATTTCATACTATTAGGAAACAGGTAAGTTTTGCTTTATAACTTGGAAAATGTTTGCTCTGTACTTGTGATTCCAGGCCCGTGAATCGTCTCTCTCCCTCCCCCTCCCGACCCCGTTCAGGAGGCCTCTCAAGAGTAAATGGGCCATTAAGGAATATCATATGCAAAGGATTGGTGAATGGCCCTATCACACCTTGGAAATGCTACCTGCAAGGGAGCTCTGCTCATGGACTGGATGGCCAAATGTAAAATATAAAACATGGTCACAAGAAAAAAAAAAATTCATCCCTTTGCTGTTTGAACTCTCACAGGGCCAGACACACTAAAATTAAGCAGAAATCGCAGAGTCAACCTGAAAGACATTTTGAACGGCCAGAGTACTACATCTCTGTCACCTTTCGGAACTATAGATGGGAACTCATTCGTGTGACTATGTTAGCTTGCTTTAACCTGTACATAACTATTTATTTTCCCTAGTTAATAAACCTTTCGTTAGTTTATGACAGAATTGGCTACAGGCGTTGCCTGTGGTGGGAGATCTAAGGTACAAATTGATCTGGGTAAGTGACTGGTTTCTTGGGCCTGCGAGCACTCTGAATATTTTGTCATTTTGGTGTAAGTGACCATTTATCACAAAGTCCAGCTTGCCTGGGTGGCAAGAAAGATTGGAGAGCCTAAGGGGACTGTCTGTGAGCCCATGGTAAGACTGTTACAGTGATCCAGGAGTTCACATTTGTTACTCAGTTGGTGAAATCTAATTATAGAACATAGCACAGTTTGGAGGGTCTGCCCTGAGGCAGACACTCACGGTCCTGAGCCATTCCAGACAACGGTGACACTTGGTTTGTTCGGGGCTTTGGGGAGGGTGAACTAGGACTCAGAGCTCTAGTGTGCTTCCATTTAGGGGGCAATTTGGCCTAATAGATCTGTGGACTACAATCAGGAGACCTGGATGTTATTCCTGCCTCTGGCTTCCTAGGTCACCTCCCTGTGCCTCAATTTCCCCATCTGTAAAACATGAATAATGATACTGTCCCCCTTCGCCAAAGTGCTTTGAGATCTATGGATGAAAAGTAATAGAGAAGCTAAGCATTCTGTCTATTTTATTAATAGTCTTGTTTTCCATGTAAAGCATTTCTATTAAAACTAAATGGAATATGAAACAAAATCTCAAGAAGCAAGTAGCAACACATTGTTTAACAATCTTATTTGAGCACCAAGCAGCCCTTAGAGGATTTCATGAGCACAGTGTAATATTAATCAAAGATAAGTTAATACATAATGTTTGGTGGGCCAAAAAAATGCATTTAAACTGTAATTTCTTGTTTGTTCAAAAAGCCAGAGAGAGATATTGAACGTGTAAGTGATGCCACTAAATTCAATAACAATAAGCCCTTGATTTATCTCCTTCCTTTACAGTTTTAGACCCAAATCACCTGATGTTCTGATTAATCTTTTATATTAGAACTTGGTGAATGCTTCACAACAGCTTCCATGAATACTTATTGGAATTTTAAAACAAATTTGCTTCAATTGTGTCTGTGCCTTCCCTGCTGTGAATAGCCTAGAGAACAAGGCAGCACTGATCACAGAAACAAGGAATTTTAAGAAAATACTGCACAATATGGATGTGAATTTCAAATCTGGAACAGCAAATGTTTACACCAGAAACTGGATTATAATAGTTACACTCATCCAATCAGGGAACTGAGCCAGACTATGTGATCTATATGACAAGTCAAAGCAGCTTGACCAGGGAACAACTCACAACAAACTGATCACAATCAACAGACCAATTATTCACAGAAATTATTTAACAAATAAAGTCTAATAACAAAGGCGCTCAGGAAAATTGTGACCTGAAATACTTGGTTTGTTCAACTTTGTTTTGCCGTCAGGAGGCAGCTCAGACAGAAAACTGAGATCCTGACTTCTCAAGGTCAAACAGGGCCCTAGCCAACTCCGTGGAAGCCAACTGAAATCCTGCCGTGGTCTGATTGGGAGTTTGGACTGGACCTGAAAGCGCCTATGGTGCTTTTGGACATCCTGATTTAGAAAAGCACCAAAGCACATGCTTAAGTCCATCCCTCCTCAAGACATCACGTAAGCATGTCCTTAGCTTTAAACATATCCTTAAGTTCCATTGTCTTGGGATTTAAGACTGTGATTTAGGGCTGTCGTAAGAAGGGAATGCTGTGCTGAATTGGATCCTAAAAGAGCCGCGGTGTTTTCATGAGTATTCATGATTTGTATCGCCATACCCTGGGGTATGTTTACACTGCACACCAAGCCTGGGTGTGTGGGACTAGAGCTTGTGGACTCAAGTGTTTCCAAGCCCGTGCTTGAGTGTCCACACTGCATTGTAAACCTGGGCTTACAATTGCTGGACCTGGGTCTCACAACGGTGCTCACCTGTCCACATCTGTCCACACCGTCTGACTCAGGTCTGAGGCTTGAGCTGTGTCCACACTGCAAAATGACAGGGCTTGGACCTGAGCCACAGAAGGACTCAGGCTCTGACCCACACCCTGAGCAGGATCCGAGGACCTGGGTCCTGAGTGCTTGCTGACCCGAGTCAGATTGACATGTGTGTGGACGGAAGCGGAGCTTGGGCTCAAACCTGAGTCAGAGCCCAGGCTTAGTGTACAGTGTAGACACAGACCAGGACCCCATGGTGCTAGGTGCTGTACAAACATAAAACAAAAACTGTGCTTTTCCCAAATACAATATGGGGATAATCATATTGCAGCTACATACATTTCTAATATAGTTCCAACTGCGCATGGGATTTTTGTCCTAAAATGCATCTGGCTTTGCAATGTGCCTGTTAAACAACTTCCAGTTCTACCCCAAGGAGGCTGCATTACAGCGGCGGGTGAAATGATACTGCTTCAAAGAGGTGCGTGGCACAGACACCATTTGTAAAGCAGCTTGAGATCTTGTCGTTTGTGAGACACTAGATGAAACCTAAATATTATTACTGATGAATATTCCCTTGCTGGCATGTGCTACCCACCCAGGGAGGATGAGTCATGCCTGCTCCGACAGACACAGCTCTCACCGAGTGTCGCTAAAGCCTTTTGTGAGAGACAGCACTTTAGTAATTACTGCGCGATTATTTACTGAATGTAAAGCGGAAACACATAAAAACACAGAGGCTGACTCATCTCACAATCACACTTTTGCACGGATATGTTCTGAAGACGCTCTCGGCAGTGGCCCACAGATAGCGCAGCGGACTATTTTTAGCCCAGATCATTAATGCTGCATACCAAGCAGTAAAGAGGCTAAGTAAGCTTATAGAACTGACACCCATCACCGATATCCTTCCTCTTTATCATTAGTTTTTAATCCATTAAAATAGACTTACTTTTAAACCTTTCATAAAGCAAGATGATAGACAGATAGAGGGGTATGTATGGTAAATGATGCTAGACAGACAGACAGACTTCTTAGAATGATTGCTGAATACCTTGGACTTTTGGAGAGGGAGGTGGGTGGTATATTTTCTATCTAGTTTACAGTCATATTATCCCATAATAAAACCATCCATGTATCATTCCTTGTAATTGCAGTGGCATGGCCAAATTCCAGACGGACCAGAACTGCACAGTTTGGCTCTGGATGTGATCTGATCTTGCCCAAAGCCAAAATGAGTTCAAAGGCAGGGTTTTTGCTTCTAGATCCACTCTGCACCATTCTGATCAAATGTCAGTGTTGCTGCTGGTAAACTTAACCAACAAGCAGTGTCCATCCATCACTCCATCTCTATCAGGTTTTTAAAAAAAAAACAGTCTACATAAATGTATGAGCAACTTAGGCACGGTCCTTGGGCTTCTGCTGTAAGGGGTTCCAAAGAGAACGGAGCTCAGCTGTTCTCAGGGGTGGCAGGTGACAGAACAAGGAACAATGGTCTCAAGTTGCAGTGGGGGAGGTCTAGGTTGGATATTAGGAGACACTATTTCACTAGGAGGGTGGTGAAGCACTGGAATGGGTTACCTAGGGAGGTGGTGGAATCTCAATCCTTAGAGGTTTTTAAGGTCAGGCTTGACAAAGCCCTGGCTGGGATGATTTAGTTGGGGTTGGTCCTGCTTTGAGCAGGGGGTTGGACTAGATAACCTCCTGAGGTCTCTTCCAACCCTGATATTCTATGATTCTGGCAAGTTACCAATGAGCCTCTCTCTGCCACACATTTAGGCTGCATGCATGCAGACACACAGCTCACCCTTTTCACTTAACCCAGATTTGCGCTAGCCAAGGAATTTGTGTTCTTTGACGTGCGTGACTTGTTCTGTGGATGGCTATTTTGATCCCACTATGGCTGATGAGATTCAGAGTGCAGCAAAGTTTCTTCTGTAAGGATGCTGCCCTAAGGCATCATCATATGTGTACACAGCTTCCACCCACGCTTAGCTTTTACTCAACAAACTCGTGTCCCTTGGTGCAAGCCCTTGCAGGTTCAAGGCTGAAGGGTTATCCCATGGAGAGAGCCTCACTGGAGACTAATTATAGGGTTACCATACGTCCGGTTTTTCCCGGACACGTCAGGCTTTTTGGTAATCAAACCTCCGTCCAGGGGGAATTGCCAAAAAGCCGAACGTGTCCGGGAAAAATACCGGCCGGGCACTTCCCCTCCCAGGCTCCAGCTGCTCTGCTCTGGCGGCGCAGGGTCCGGAGGCAAGGGGGCTGCCCGAAGCCGGTAGCACTCGGGCAGCTTCGCTCTTAAACAGAGCCGAAGAGTCAGGGGAGGAGCAGAGCAGCTGGAGCCCGGGAGGGGACGTGCCCGGCCGGCGTCTTGGGGTCTGGAGGCAAGGGGGCTGCCCGAAGCCGGAGCGCTACCGGCTTCACGGTTTGCCGGGCAGCCTCCAGACCCTGCGCCCCCGGCTGGGCGCTTCCCCTCCCGGGCTCCAGCTGCGCTGGGGAAGCGC